>NW_020955442.1:1662334-1665504 GCF_003031625.1 Empidonax traillii
TCTTTGATTCAGTACATCTTTTCTATTAAGATCTTTTTCCAGTTCCTTCCTGCGTGCCTTCTTGCCACAGTTCAGGTTATAATTTGTACACCTTCTGGTAATACTTTGTCTAAATTTAGAGAGACGTTATATAGGTCTTTGAAATTTAATGGATTTACACCTGTGTGACTGAATAAAAGGTAAACATTATGATTTCCTTTGCTTAATAATTTTTACACATAAAAAAAGTTTCAGATTATGGTAATAAAACTGACTTTGTGTATTATTCCTTCTTCTCTCGTATTGTCTCTGGAGGAGCAGGATACTCATTCATGAAATCCTGTAGGTACACAGTGAAGGAAAAAACAATGTTGTCAAGTAGTAAAGGAAAGAAGTATGTTGTCATGTAGTTCAGGGAGGTCCACACATGATTTAGCAACAGTGGCTTGCATTCCCTAGAGGTTTTCTCTATGCATATACAGGAAAAAGTTTGCTTCTTTCTACCTTGTTCTTACTGTATGATTACAAACTTAACCCTTTGCCCTGTGGAGGCATCAGAGCAAAAAGAGCTACAAGAGCAGTTACTCCTCAGCTCCTCAGAGAAAATCTGACAAAAGAAGATGGATTTTATGTGGCAGACGACAGTTGGAACACTTTATTACAATCTGGATTCAAGTGTGAGATGAATCCTTTTATAGTTTTTTTGCTCTTTAACCTGAACAAACTTGGAAAAACATGAATGAGTAATACTGAGTGACAACTATTCACAAAGGAGATCAAGAACAAGCTGATGTTATATTCTTTCTTTGGGTCATCACCCTCAAATTCTCTTGCGATCTGTAAAACAACATTTACGCTGCGAATGTACACATTAAGATCCACGACATGATTTTACTTTTTAATGATGAATTGTCCTGAACTAAAAGCAAGGCAAGTTTCAGAGTCACAGAAAAGTTATGCTAGTGTATGAATTCTGAAGACTCAAAATCAAGAACAATTTTAAATTCAACATTATTGCATTGAAAATTCTTTACTTATTTTTAGCTGATGTTATGACAGGATGTGTGGAGCAACCAGGATGGTTTCTGGATGCAGGTGTTTGGACTTCTGTATTATGTTTTTCATGCCACTGCCTGTCTAGCAGGAAGATCTTTAGCTGAAGACAGGCCTGGCACAAAGCCCTGCTCTGTTTTTATTTTTTTAGTGTATCTGACTTATGTCTTGTCTGCTGCTTCAATAGGGAAATTTGCATCGTGGTTAAGCAGAATCCAATTCTCTACTTTATGCTAGCATTTAGCATTGCTAAGATCTGTTACAGGGACCTTTACATTTCCCTGCTAATTGGGAATAGTCTGTATATGATTCATGCAGCTGTGTTCTACATTGCTGTTTAAATAGCACACTGTGTGGGCAGAAGTGACAGAAAACTTATATAAAAGAAGGTAAGCACTGAATTCTATCTGAAATTTGTTTTAGCTGCCCTAAGTGGCTAGCTGGGCAGTGATTGACTCACAGAGTTCCTTGTTCAAACAATTTCAGCTGTGTTGAAACTGGGAATTGGCCATTCTCTTCTCCCAGAAGCATCACAACTTTGCTCTGTCTTCACTTTGAGATACATTAAAAGATTTCAGAATAACTACTTTTTTTTTTTTTTTTTTTTTTTTCCTACCTTGTTTCTCTGCCCTGCCTCCTCTATGCTTATTTCATTCTCCTTACTTCCAGATCAGGTAATCTGCAACAGTATGTATCCCATTTGAAAGAAGTGAACATATTTCATCTGTAGCTGTAGCACAGAACAAAATATATGGATACTGACTTATGACTGAATCAGCCAGAAAAAGTAGAACTCCGAGGAAGTGATTAAAAATCTGCTGTAAGTGCTTTTGAGTCCACACACTACTAATAGCTCGGTGAAGCACTTTCTGTTGCATCTATTGCAGCCATTTCTAACATTTTTGGTATTACATATGTTCTTCAGATAGGTGGAAGTGAATGGATAGGCAGAAACCAAGGCTATTCCCTGTTATCATAGTCTCATCATCTGATGTAACACAGCTGGAGCAATACACAGGTTCCTTCTACCTTACACATAATCTTGATATAGTCTTAAGGTTAAATATTCACCTACTGTTTTGTGGTTTAGGTGGTTTGTGAATAGTAAAAATTAAGCTAAGAATACAATCTTGACTTTACTGTAAAAATGTACTCTGAATAAAAATGAAGCCTTTTGTAAGCCGCTTTCCAAACAGCATCAGGAGCAAAATCTTCAATATGATGTCACAGTTATGGTGCAAACAAGATGGGAGTTATTTTGATTCCTTTTATTTTATTATTTCAAATGGAGAAGAAGACTTTGAAAATTGAAAATGAAGTTATACTTGGATGTAACAGCTTGAATGCCTATGTAACTTTACCATGTTTGAAAAGCTAATTTTTCAGATTCTGTTAAAAATGTCCTTGAATGGTAACAGCAATGAATTTGCAACACACATCACTTGAATCTTTTATTAGCTTGCCTCCAGGCTTTGAGAGTGTCATGATGTTGCCAAGCTTTTCCTACAGAAACAGGTACAGAAATGCATTTGGATTGTTGTTTTTGTTTTGTTCTTTTCATAACATTGTGGTGCTGCCATAGTCAGCTTGGGTGAACTTCTGGTGGACTTAGGTTGCTTCAATTACCCAAAAAACCTGTAAGTTGGAGTTCAGTGTTTACAAACAGCTTTTCTCACTGAAGTTGCATTCTGATGTCAACCCCTTCTGTATACGCGGGGGAAAACATTGCTACTAACATGGTAGAGGGGTAGAAAGGTGCCAGTGTGAATTTCAGGCATTTTTCTATGCTTCTCTTCCTTCTGTTTATATGCTTGATGCACAAAAGGCTGATGATCAACAGCCATCGGCTAGCCTCAGCCATCACAAAATGCAATGTGGGTTGTTTCTTTCTGTAGATCTTTTTTTTTTTTTTTCTCCATACTTTTCTGGGCTCCATTCTTAGAACTCAAGGTAGCACTTACTCATGAATCCTATCTTGTTGTGTCTGAACTTGCATGATTTTTCGTTACTGTGTGTTGAAAAGAGATGTCCATTACTACTATGGAGCTTCAGAGACTTCCTCTCCTTTCCTCCACACTCAAAATTTATGTGCTTAAAACACTGAAGTTAAGTCTTTCTTAGTCTTGTGGGAGTTTATT
>NW_020955442.1:1665525-1668794 GCF_003031625.1 Empidonax traillii
ACTCATGAATCCTATCTTGTTGTGTCTGAACTTGCATGATTTTTCGTTACTGTGTGTTGAAAAGAGATGTCCATTACTACTATGGAGCTTCAGAGACTTCCTCTCCTTTCCTCCACACTCAAAATTTATGTGCTTAAAACACTGAAGTTAAGTCTTTCTTAGTCTTGTGGGAGTTTATTGAAACAATAAAGTTGCACTTCAGTTTTCCTATTAGATATACAGTTGTTTTTCATAGGACTGAGGCCAAGGCTGTGAAAAATCTTTGGACTGATGAATGAAACTAGGAGAAGCCTGCTGTCAGTCTTCTAGGCTGAGATAATATGCTTCTAGAATAAAAGTAATGCTATCAGAGCAATGTATCTTTGTCAGATAAATAAATAATAAGTCTCTTAGTGTTCTCTATACTTCATCTAATGGATGACAGTCTATCATCATGAGGTGCAGAGGAAAATATATGTAGTTAAATAGTTGGTGTCTGGACAGTGTTGATTTCCTGAATATTTTCTTGTGATCTTTCTTATCAAAGCAAATGGATTTTGGAGTTAAGGACAATAAGGTAAGATGACAAAAAAATACTGTCTTATGGTGTTATAACCATGTGTTTTCTCAGTGTCTTTAATGAAAATACCATAGACCTTCAAAGCAAATTTCTTTGACCAAGGAGTATACTATAAGAAAACAATATTATAGATTTATTTGTTCATAAATAGCACCATTCTGTAGTTATTATGAATTTGTGGCTCACTATACACTGCATTATGTAGTATAGAAGTACTGTGCAATCTTCCTAGCTTTCAAAATGAACGAAGTTTGATCCTGTTTTGGTTTTAGCTCCTATTCTGCCTTAAATACAGCACTGGGAGATAGAAACAAAGCTTTTAATGTATAAATCCCAGGGAATCCAGGAGTGTTTTTCATCTCAGTATACAAAAAAGAATAGCATCTAAAGTCTGTAATATTATTATTTATGGTGTTAATAGAGTGCTGGTATCTTTAACAATTCCAAGCACATATCTAAATTCATTACATATACTGTAAAAAATAATTTTATATGTAAGATCAGAGTCTTGTTGCCACAAGAAAAATGTTCTACTTTTTTTGAATCTGGTGCAAAAGTTTTCCAAGCTCACTGCTTCTATAGGTTAATCTTTACCATTTCTATGAAAAACATCATAGTATTGATGAGTCCTAACTACCAAGCACTAATGCTGCCACTTTAGTGTGGACTGCTGAAATTGAATTGCAGTACAGATCCATAAAGGTTTTACAACCCCAATACGGGGCTGAGATTGTTTCACTAGGAAAGAGTCAAGCCTTTGTGCAATCTAGAGAATATTTTGTCTTTCCTTAAAAGAAAAAGATCATTACTTTAAATTGAAAGATCCTTTAGTTGAGTCTGATTGATTTTTCCAAGAAATTTTTACAAAATCAATTGGTTGAAATTACTGGTTGTCTTTCTTCACCAAACTAAGGTATCTGATTACTGCCATTTCATTTTTTTTCATTAGCATAAAAAAGCCTCTTCATTTGATCCATTACAGCTTCTCTAGAAGGTATTTTAATTCCTGATAGTTCTCAGTCTGTGCCATGATCAGGACTAATTTGTTTTTAGACTTATCTGAACTTACACTTCCCTACCTAACAGTTGTAGACCAATTAAATATTCCAAATATTTATTTTATCTCCTACAAAGTACAGCTCAGTTGCAGTCATCTTATTTGAAACTGAATTCTTTATCTGTTTCTTAGAATATATGTGTCACAGCCAATATCACATGTTTTTATTGGTATGCTGTGGGCATTTATTTGATAGGATTTAAGAATGTTATTTTTATCAAGCTGAGTCTCAAATCATTTTGTGAAAGTTGTGACTGATACTAGTGGAAGTTAACTTCTTTTAGATCTAGTAAGCAGCTGTATAGTTTAACCTAAACTGAGTCATAGGGCTAAGATGCTTTTTGAAATTTGAAGTCTCAAAAGGTAGCTTCGATTCTTCATCTGTACTTTTTGCAACACACTGAAAGATTTTACCTGTCTGTCCACACCAAGTGGGAACAATCAAGATGATTTCATTTCAGATAATGTTACAATTTCTCTCTCCTTCTGTCTCTCCCTTTCCTTCATGACTTCAATAATCCATGTAGTTTATGACAGTTTCCATAACAGAAACTAAGGCATTTTATTTATTTGTTCCATGCAACACTTGGTGTTTTGTTTTCTAGTTCCTCTTCATCCTTCCAATTGCAGAAGGTAGACCATCTATCTCAATGTAACTCAGCACAAGGAATGTGTAACCATCAGACAAGTGGGTTTATGCCATGGGTGTCCAATTCTATTAGCCCCTCCATTGAGGTTGTGCTGATTCACTGGTGGTCAAATTTAAACATACTTTTTTTTTTTTTTTTTTTTTTGAGAAGTGTTTCCACGGAAACTGATTTTGCAATTCTAGATACTGGAGATAGCATTGTGTGAAACATTAGTGATAGTGTATTGACTTACACAACACAAGCCTAGTGTCAGCCTTGCAGAATCATGGTAGAAGAAGGAATGTAGACATCCGTGTTTGGGGCCATGCCAGTTTTCCCTACATTGAAGATTATCTCTGACAATAGCAATTCCTAAATATCCCTTGTAAAAGCTGACACAGAAGTAGTTCCTATGTTCTCTAAGAGTCTGCAGAGTCCAGTAGCTTATAAGTGGCTTCTACAATTAAGTCCAAATCCATCAAAGTCTGCCTGTACGTGCTGGCATGTGACCTGATTAGTGTCTAATAAAGGAGGTCAAAACTATGGTAACAAAAGAATGTAATAGTATGGTAATACCATGAAAATTATGGGAAGATGAACTTGGGTTTACTGCTGGTTTACTGGAAATGTAAATTTTCAACACTAAAGAGGTGATTTAATTCTCTTCTGTTCATCACAAGCAGAGAATCCCATCTTTCACACAGTTATGCATTCAAAGATGTCCTTACATGAAATGATCACCAGTAAGACAGCAGAAACTCTCCAATTTAATTTCCAACATTCTGTTAGGAGACTCTAAGTTCCATTAGGTTTTCAGATGGGCCATTTATTCTTACTAATACCAAAAACAACATATTTGAATTTTAAGGAAATTTGATGTTTGAAATAGCTACCTCTTATTTTTTGCCTTTTTTTTTTTTTTTTTTTTTTTTTTTTTTTTTTTTTTTTTTTTTTTTTTTTTTTTTTTTTTTTTTTTTTTTTTTTTTTTTTTTTTTTTTTTTTTTTTTTTTTTTTTTTTTTTTTT
>NW_020955442.1:1669199-1695004 GCF_003031625.1 Empidonax traillii
TTTTTTTTTTTTTTTTTTTTTTTTTTTTTTTTTTTTTTTTTTTTTTTTTTGGATAGAATATCCTTCCTTTAATTTTTGTTTGTCTGGTTGTTTTTGCATTATTTTCTACACTCCTGTTTGCAACATGAAAATCCTACCTAAAGCCTTCTTAGACTCCAGGAGTTTTTGTGGTTGTCCAGATCTAGTAAATTTCCTCTAAAATCAGTTTAGTATTGGAATTAGATTTTAGCATTGTTCTTCCTGTCAGGTGATATAGGCTCTCTTTGGAGGGGAAGGGTAAGGCAAGAGAGTGTAGAAGAATTTCCTGCCAAACAATGTGTCATAGTCAAAAATCTCTTGATAAATTCCCCTTTACCCCCTTTTTTTTTTTTTGTTTCTTCCCCAAACAAGCTGAAAACAGTGAAGTTCATTAAACTTAAGAACAAAGGGAATAATCTGTCTTTGTCTTGTTCTTTTATGTTTCTTTATCAACTTCTTTGAGATCTAGTCTCATAGGATTTTTCCCACCAAAGAATAAAACCTCTTATGCATTCTTCTCCTTACAGAGGCTTGTTTAAAGCAGACAGCTAAGAATATGGCTCTTGATTGAGATCTAGCATAGGTGCCTAGTTTTCCTGTAAACTTAAACAAACCATTACTTTGAATTTTTTGAAAGCTCACATACATTCCTTTATTTTGTGATTTCTGTCAAGTCACCTCATCAGTTTTTACTTTCACTGTTGCCTGATGCTCATGTAGTTGCTAATAACTTACATTGACTAGATGCTGATACTTTTATCAACAGATTTCAGAGAGTACAAAGAAAACCTGCTTAGGTCTTACTGGCCTTCAGTCTAAAGAAGAGGGATTGGTCTCCCAGGTCCCATGTCCAATACTGTGGGGCAGCCCAGCTGGTTCTGGACTCTCTGCAAACTGAAATACCGAAGATGGAACTTCTTACACCTGGCAGAGGGTTAACCACGGACAGTAGGACTGTAACACAGAGTGGGTTTCCTGTTAAGAGTGTTAACCTATTGTGTTAAGACATGTGGCTGTATGTCCAATCATGAGTTGTTATGTTAGTAGTAAACCAATGCTGTGTGTACATGTGTCACCCAGAACTCTATAAGAGTAGTTGTACTGTTGTAATAAAGCTAGCTGGTATCCTGAAACCGTGTCACCATCCCACCTCGACCTGCAACACAATACTCTTCTTCATCTCTATTTACAAAGTTAATTTTTAGCTTCTCAGAAGTCATGAGCTCATGCACAATCTGCCTAAGTATCTATTTCCCTTCTTACTTCTGCATAAATTGTGAGCTCTATCTAGACTAGAATGATACTTTACAAGATTTTGTCTTTTTAAAATACCTTATTTAAACTTTACTCATCCTGCAAAAGATTCAAATTTTCTTCTGAGTTTCTTGTCTCACTTAGCAGAGTTTTTCATCTGTGCATTATAACGATGCTTGGCAGCTTATATCTCATTTACAAGTACTGCTTTCATACTAAGGGTAACTCCTCAGACCAAGATTAATGTAAGTAAATATGCTTTTTGCTTTTTTATATCTTCAATAATAACAATTAGAAAAAATTGTCAAACGGGTATGATTGTAATTATTCTAACATCAAAACTCTTAAACCAGTAGACTTTCACTGTGCCTGTGTTTTATGTTCATAACAGTAGGGCACAGGCTGTTCTCTCCTTGAAGTGACAAAGGTGAATTCCTTTAAACTACGCTCATTTCAAGTTTCCTGTCCATAGGCTTCTGAATGCTTTCAAAGAGAATGACTTCTAAAGGTAATAGAGGTTCCACAGGCTGAACAATAGCTCAAATCTGTTTTGACATGAGTGAAGGGATTATGATCTCAGCAAGCTTTTCCTTCTCATTCACCAGCTTGACCCTTCCCAGCTGCAAGCTTCTATTTGACCTTTGATGACAAGGCTCACTGGTCTGAGACAGGTGATGACTGCTCTGGATTAACATCTGCACAATGACACTCATGAATATAACGTGTAGGAAGGCATAAAATCCATGTTTGTTTATAGAATTCTGGTGTGGTGGTTTTTGTGTGTTTGTTTGTTTTTTTTTTAATTTTTCAGGCATTAATTCCTACTATCCTCAAAGGAAAGAAAGTATATTCATCCCTTCTGAAACAGTCCATACATTGCATTATCTAATTTACCAAACTGTCTCTAAAAGGTTGGCCTTATATTTATACTGACAGGAAAGGTCACAAGCTCCAGCTGGAGTACTTGAGGGATTTTAATACTTGGTAGAAAGTCCTGAAAAGAAGATAGTAGGCATGAGTATGTCTTCCCTGGAAATGACCACAATAACTAAAATTTCTTGATGCTAACTTATCATGTGTCAGCTATGTCTGTGCTGTATTAGTGTCCCGTTCTTACTAAGTTTCTCATAGCACAAAACAAGAAGACATTACATGCATCTAAACTATTCTCTCTGCACAAAGGCATATTTCATTTCAATATAGTCAAGCCTTCTGAACAGTTGAAAATCTTCGCTGAGTAGCAGACACAGTTACTAGAAATCACAGTTTCTTCTTTTACATGGCTTTTCATAATATCAGCCATTCTAGTTAGCTCAGGATTAGCATTTAGTTGCTGCACAAAATAAGGAGAATTAAGCAAGCAACACTTCGACTCAGTAACCAGCAATGTTGCCTAAGAATCTTACAGTCACCTAGTGAGATGCAAGTTCAACAGGAGTCTTCAAGATTCTTTGGCTCTTCCGTGAGGAATGACCACATAATACACTTTAAAGATTAGCACTTAGTATTGGCTTTGTGGAGGGACAAAAGAAAGGTTGGACAGAGATTGCTCACCTCTGCTCCTGTATTTAAGTTCTTCATTTTTGCTGTAAGGCAAAATGGCTTCACAATAAATTGATCAGTTGCATAATTTCTTATGTCCTCTGTGTCATGTCTCTCAGAACAAGTGCCTTGGTCAGCACTGTTTCTTATCATCTGTGCCATGTGCAACAACACATGCCTCATGGGAAAGCAGTAACAAGCAGCTAGTCCTTCTAAATAGAAGCCTGGCTGACAAAAATGAGCTTTTGAGTAAGAGCTGTTTCCTTCACTGAGCCTTTCGGCACATCCATTACCCTCCTGGTGTCTAAGCTAACATGTAGTTATTAGAGCTGCCTGGAAATATGGCTGCACTTCTAGTTTTCATTTCAAAAAGGAATAAAATGCAAAACCTAGGCTTCTCCTGTGAAGTGGAAAATCCATTGCTCGTCAGCTCTGATTGCTAGACTACCTCTCCAAATATCCCTAGAGGAGGTGTGAGTGGGTGATGTATGTCTTATGCTTTTTCTCATTTTTTCATGCAAAGGGAATAGAAACTCTTTCCCCTCAGGAATTTTTGATCAGCAGACTTGTATAGAACTGTCAGTCTTTGAAAGAAAGCTGTATTTTCTTTCTGCTGCATTCAATTCCTAATAGTGCATAAACAAAGTATTTGTAGGAAATAATGCCTCACTGCTGTATTATCTATACTGTAGAAAGAATGATCATAGAATCATAGAATAGTTTAGGTTTAAAACTATCTTAAAGACCATCTAGTTCCAGCCCCCCCACCATGGGCTACGACACCTTTCACTAGATCAGGTTGCTCAAAGCCCCATCCAACCTGGCCTTGAACTCTTCCGAAGATGGGGAATCCATATCTTCTCTGGACAACCTGTTCCAGTGTCTCACCACCCTTTCAGTAAAAAGTTCCGCCAAAAAGGCCCTTGTAAAAAGTTGCTTTCCAGCTCTCTTGTAGGTCTCCCTGAAGCTGTCTCTTCTCCAAGATGAACAATCCAAATTTTCTCAGCATTTCTTCATAGGAGAAGTGCTCCAGGCCTTTGATCATCTTGGTGGCCCTACTCTGGACTTGCTCCAGCAAGTCCACTTCCTCCTTATGCTGGGGGCTGCAGAGATGGATGCAACACTCCAGGTGGGGTCTTATGAGAGTGGAGTAGAGGTGGAGAACAACCTCCCTCGATCTGCTGGCCACACTTGTGATGCAACCCAGGATATGGTTGGCATATATCGTACTTGCTTCCAAACAAGTTTATAAATTTGTCTTTCACAGTCATTTTCTACTGGATCCCAATGGTTTGTCATACATGTAAGTCAGAATTTAGTGTCCATTGATAACCAATATTTGAGGAAAGATGTCTTGACAACTGCATAGTGTAGCTGCAGCTAAGGGAAGTAGGAAAGAAGAAATATAGATAATATTTGCCACTGTAATTTAAATAGGAACAGTCTCTGTCACCGATGCCACCACTATGGAACAGTCTCTTCTTTAAGATTTTAAGTTCCTGTTTCATAAAAATAAAGCTAACATCAATTCAACCTTGATCAGATTGAAAATCAACTGACACAGATCCTGACACAGAACAAATTCCACAGGCTTTAGTGACTGTTTGGAAGTACAGCTGTCTAGTGCAATATGTCTGGCATGTTCTGCTATTGTATGCGGTTATCACACCTTCTTTTTAAGAAACAACCTGACCCCACCCTCCCTAGGTCTGCAGTCCCTGATGAGGTTTCAGTACTCCAGCACACAGCCCATGGTTTCTGTCAGTGTGTCTTGGGACACTTTAGCTCCTGAAAATCCTGTTCCCACTCCCTTTTGTTGTTCATTTTCAGAGTTGATGACTTTTTGTGACTCCTTTACCCTTTGTAGAAACCAAAACCTTTTTTTTTGTGTATGGCTCAGACATCTGTGGACTACCTGGTGTCTTATCACATACAGTGGACATTTTAAATTATTATGGCTGCTGTGACACTGTTGGCAGACACTAGGAAAATGAGGACATAGAATTGGCAGAGCAACATCTATGCCAGCAAACAGAAATGGTCCCCAGAATGTGGACAACAAATTTGATGTGCCATCAATACACTCAAGGGCAGGGCTGCCACTGAAATGGACCTGCATAGGATAAAAGAATGAGCTGGCAAGAACTGCTTGAAATGGAAGACAGACAAATGCAGAGTCCTACACTAGGAACAGGCATACTTCCTGCTTCGACACAGTGTAGTGATGGGTTGATAAGGTGTCGGATCCATGGAAAAGGCAAGAAAAACATCAGTCAGTTGTGTGCTCTGGTAGCTAAAAAGGCCAACAGCATCCTATGTTGCATTACTGGGAAGTAATGTCACTGGGAAGTGATCACTTTCCCTTTACTTAACTCTTACAAGACCGTGTCCTAACCATTGCACATAGTTTTGAGCCTTCACAAAAAAGAAAAAAACAGGGATAAACTTGTATATGACCATTGGAAGGCCCTTAAGATGGTTGGGGGGTTGGAGCATGTGACCTTTGAGAAAAGACTGAGACAACTGGACTTGTACAGCTTGGAGAAAAGATGATTTTGAGGGGACCCTCCAGTAGCTTTACAGCTCCTACAAGGAACTTATTGAGAAGATAGACCAACATCTTTACTAAGGTGCAAGGCTGAAGGATGAGACACAATGGTCTTAAATTATGACAGGGCAGGTTCCAAGTAGATATGAGGAAAAAAAAACACTCAGTATAATTAAGAGCTGGAGCCAGTGGCCACAAAATATTTTATAATCTACCGCTCTGGAGGTTTCCAAGACCCAACTGGGCAAAAACCTAAGAAATCTGATCTGAGTTGTATACTGAACCTGTTTTGAGTATGAGATTGGATTTCATAGGTCTCTTTTGTGGGGTGTTTTCACAGTCTATCCTTGGCAAATGAACTGGACAACAGCACCTGCTGTAGGTAACAACATTAGACTATTTAACACATGTGTTGGACTGAATATGCTGAACTAGAGAACATTTGCCCACAACTCATTGTGTTAAATAGAAAGACAACTATTATTCCCCAAATGATCATGTAAAAGGCGAAAACAAACATCATCTGGTAAAAGAATAACCAAGAAATTATAGAGCGACATTTTGAAATGAAGCAAGAGTCAGTATGAGAAGCAGCATAACAGAAGCATGACAAGTTGCAACACGTGAGTAGAGACCTTGGAATAAACATAGTGGTAGTAAAAATCTGTTTTGACACTGCTAGAGGTCATCCCACTGACATCCCATATCTTCTGTGGCCAGACAGAGCAGCTCGGTCAGGTTCCATAGGCTGATTGTTCTCTGACTAGGGATAACAGCACGGACTACCTTAAGCAGAAAACCACACCAAGCCAGACGCTTGTGAGATGGTGGGTGCTGCTTTGCCAGCTGCAAGGAGCATCACAGGGTGCCACAAGGGGAGAGCACCCAGCGCTCAGCTCCTGCAGGATGTGGGTACAAGTAGGAGAGCTTGTACCCCCAGACAAGTACCATGAGGTACTTGTAATACACAAGTGCCGTTAGAGGGAGTGGCACGTTTGTAACACTATATTTGTGATTAAGACTCCTCAGGATTAGTTTTAGAGACAGATTTAGAATTTTGTACGGATTTATTAAAATTTTGTTAATGTGTTCTGCTTTATCTGCTGTATTAGCAATATTCAACCTGCATGTAATATTTCATTGATTGCTGGTTAATCACATGTCACTAACAAACTAATTAACCATTTCAGACCTGCTCTTGGTTTAAAATATGCAAAATGAATAGCCTATCTCTGTGACGCCCTCCAATATGAATGATTCTGTGATTTTGTCCTGTGATGGTATTTCAATCGCCAAAGCGTGCTGGGGAATTCTTTTAGTAGTTAGCCCAGACCATACTCATGCTCCTAACTATTTCTAAGTATGCTTGAGCTCACCCATACAGAGGCAGCTAGTTACTTGCTCTCTGCATGAGGCATTGTGCCCTAATATCAACATCCACATTTCAAGAGTACCAGATTTTCCAGAGCTAGATCCTGCATATGTTTCAGAGAGCAATACTCAGTGTAATTTTTTTTTTTTTTCGTGAGCACAAATCAGCTGCAGGCATCAAATATGGGTAACAATCTGACCTCTTAAATATTCCTGGATACTTAACCCAATTTGCTTAGACAGTGGAATTGGGCAACCTTCTCTCTGTTTTAGAACAACTGAAGAGGTAAAAGGAAACAAAGGCAGAATTTCAGCCTTACAGCATTCTGCCGTGCCCCAAAAATGTTTAGAAACAAGCCCAGCATAATTCCTTAAGGAACCTTTCTACAGTGTGTCTCCCTCATGTTTTTAAGGCACAATCTGGCCCTTAGCATAAAGTCAAATTGAGATTATGCTCTTACTCCCTTATGAGCATGTGCATATCTTTTGGTTGTATGAACAGATATATCAGATATATTCTTGAGCTGAGGATGCCCAGTCTTGTGTAAGAACTGCTGTGCTAATTTATCTTTATATGGGAAGAAGGGAAGTGTGTTAAAAATCTTTTCTCCAAAGCTCAAACTCCAGATCACACTGCTGTTCAAATATCATTACACTTCTTATCTTTATATAGACTGCAAGAGGCTATGTTTTAGACCTGTCAACAGAGCTAAGAATCATAGCCAACACAGGAAAAAGTTTAAATTTCTGGCAGTACTGCATGTTGCTGGAGCCAAAAGATTAATAGAGAAATGAGAAGATTAGCTAATGGAGTCTTTGGAAAATAGAGATGAAAGTTTGAGTCACGATAAAGGCAAAAAAGTAACATGAAAGAAGCATTTAGGAAAGGAATTGCCCTGTTTGTTATAAGGGGAACACATCTTTACGCATACAGGGTCTCCACAAGCCCAGTTTTCCTAGTTTTCTCTCTTGTGAATTTTTTTGTTTCTTCTCTTTGACCTTCTGTTTTCTTAGAGCAAGTAAATGCTCACTGTTACAGCTAATCCCCGTAGAAGGCATGTAAAGTCTCTAAGTGAACAAGCCAATGAAAAAGAGAAGATTGGCTGAGGGAGAAATGTATTATTTTAGTATCATTGGTACACTTTATCAACTGGAACAACAGTAAAGAAGATAATCTGACTAGATCTACTTAAGAAAGTATGTGCACTGGAAGAAAAAATCATTCTTGCACCAGGGACTATGTGAACATGTAGTAAATACAGAGAGCCAAACCATAGACCTGTAGACCATTAAATCTTGTATCTTTAATGCAATGAGACAGGCTCTGGACAGTATCACAGGAAAATAAAAGATGAAGTGGACTTACGAGCCAAAGTAAAGTGAAAAGTAATAAGGAAAGAACTGTAGACAATTGTTTCATGCACGCTTCAGGACTCTGAGCAATGCTTTGCATGGTCAGTGCAATCAGACTGTAATAGAAGAGATCCAAGATAAGCAAGAGAATCTCTTCCTGTATCATAGTTCACAAGTACAAAAGTCCAAATAGTTGTTACATTGCCATTTTGCATTTAAAAAAAAGGATGGAACTCCAGAGAAAGGTGTGTGAAAAATTCAAGAACTGCTTCCGTCTGAAAATTGGTTTGAGGGAACCAATTATTACTATTCTTACTATTTATTATTTTCAGTGCAAAAAAGGTTTACTTTTCAGAGTCCATCCCTGAAATTTCCTCCTTTTCTTCTCTCTGTACTAAAATGTTTTTATGATTCTGTATACAGATGCTTTTAGTTCTGGCAGATATTTCTCTAATAAGTTTCACTGGGTATGGCTTGTGTGTCCTTTGTGGGACATAGTTATCTGGTTAGATTTCTAAAATTTATGTTTTAAAATGACAGGTTGCTTACCTATACTGATAGATCAGTGAAATTCTTTCCCTCTTTTTTCTATCAACTTGCCCATCAACGCTGAATGACTGTTCCTGGAATTAAAACCTTCAGGGAAACAGTTATTGTGGTGAATGGACCATAAAATCTCATTCTTCTACTGGTAATAAAAAACATCTGAATATTTATTCTAATGGAATTAAAAAAAAAATGCATCAGAAGAAATTTTGTCAATAAAACACAGTTTCCGTTTTAAAAATATCATTTTACAAAGATGACTGCTGAGAGAGAAAAATTTACACTGGTTCCTTATAGATTCAATTTATTAACATAAAATGCTGTTAGCAGCTATTTCATTGCATCAGAAAAATCCATAGAGATTTTGTAGAATGTGTGGATATCACTAATCTGATTCCTCTCCAAGAACGTAATAAATCAACAGAAGTGTTTTGTTGAACTCCTCCCACAATTGTAAAGTGGAGTCTCCAGACAGTAAATTAGAAGTGAGTGTATTGAGTTGTTTTCAGTTTTACATTCTTGAAGGATTTTTTTTTAAACTAGGAATGACCAACTTCAATGTTATCATTTAAATAGAGGAGGTGAGACAGCATTATCATTTGTGACTATGCAAAGATATTAGTCAGCCAATTGTCTTTTATTTTTACAGGACTCCTTCCACTTTTATTGTTAAAATTACTGGCATCAGGGAAAAAATTGTTTTATAGAGATTGCTATCTAAAATAAGTGACTACTCTAAAGTTCACCTTTAGACTCACATTTTTTTATGGTTCTTGAGGGAATAATTCCATATTCCTATTATACACTGTATTGTAGCTTTTGGCATTGGCAGCTCTAAAATACAGATTTAAAGAGAAGTTGGATAAGACTCTTAGTCAACTTACATACTTCTCTTTTCATCCCTCGCTCTCCCTTTTAACTATCATAAGAATAGAGAAATTACACTAGGTAATGGAAGGCTCTTATAACAAATTCATGCAACAAGCATAAACATCACAGCACGTGCCTTATTCTTTTCTAATATTATGCGTAAGTTACTTTACTTTTAAGTACAGTCAATGATACACTGAAAGTGCAATGCCAAATTAATCCTTTTTGTTGTCCTTTAAAACATTTGAAAGAACAAAAATAAATGGACTGATTGTCAATATTATTAGATAAGGAATATATTATTTAATGATGTTTGCTCTATATGATCTGTTGTCCAAAAACATTTTATATTTAGCTATATTTTTCTATTTGTCTGCCTCCAATAACAGCAAACAAAGCCTATGTGGATGATTCAAATAATGAAAAATAAGTAACAAGGATCAAAATCCTGAACACCACTATAAAAATGATCTGTAAGTACCTATGTGGCTCTTCACAGTTGCAGAATTTCAGTCAGAATTCCAATTACAGGGAGCCCTTTAGGGATCTGAAAGCAAAGGAATTAATTTTTCTTTACATCTGCTTCTTTCTTTCCTTGGCAAGCTCTCTCATTGACAGAAGATAGCTCCTTAAGGCAAATTAAGTAACAGCAGCTGACAATGTATGATTCACACAACCTGGGGTCTTTCAGTGGTTCTGAGACACTTCTTCTCCAGGAAAAGTATGATGGTTTTGGGTAGAGCATGTATTGGCACATGGTCCTTATCACTCCTTAAGCCCATCATTGTTGGCACACAATATTATCGTATTAATAAAAATAATAATCAACCCCTTTTTATCCCCACAATAGCCTACTGTCAAATATTCCTGATGGTCTTTTAAGAACAGAATGCATCAAACATACTGAAAGTATATGAAGAGCAATAAAATTGTTGAAGAAATAAAAAAAAAGTCTATATGTATAAAAGGACAACTACATGTTTGATACAAAGGATTGATTAATTATTGTTAATTATTAAGAAAATAAATGACTTTTATTTCTGGAATCTATAAAGGAGGGATTATTGTAAACAACAGTTCTTCTGTGACATATCAGACATAAATACAGATATTTTATGAAGAAATAAGGAAAGAGTTTTTTTCACAGAATTTTAGTGTCAGTGCTATTATAGCATATAAGATGTTTTCTTCATCATAAACTGTAGACTGTAACCTATTTTATGTAATATACTGATCTAAAGAGACAATTACATTTCCACATCTGTACTTGACTTGGAAAGCCAGCAACTGATGGAGTAGCTTCAGGAATATTTTTCTTAAGATGCATTTTAGAATGCTTCCTTAAAACTTTTTAAAAAATTAAATTCTAGCATGAATTCCATCAAAACCACAGTATTTAAAGATAAAAGTGAGAGTACAAATGTAGAAGAGCTTGCCTTGCCTCTAAGTTCCTTATCTGAAGTTCAATGGATTTTGCATGAGGTACCTGCGCCTTTGAAAACATGTCTTTGTTAAATTCACTTTACTCACAGGAGAATAGGAGGGAATCTCTCTGTAAAGAGATTGAAATGATGTAATGTTGAACAATAAATCTACGTTGATAAATTACAATGATAGTGTTGAAGTAGTGGTGCTCTAACAATATCAGGAAGGCAAAATTTATGGGCAAATTATCACCCCATTGACTATAACATTTCTTCTCAGGCATGGAATTAATCTGTTTATTCACAAGCCATCATGAAAACCTACAGGAACAATCCAAATACCAGTCACTTAAAAGATAGCTGTAAAACACACAAATAATGTATTAGTGCTGGGAAACAGTGGGCTAGTCATAGGTGCTGCAGAAGCTGAGATAGAAGCCCTGTAAATTATTTGCTGAGCTCTGTTTCTCGAGAGCAGCGAATCAGCTTGGCTACCACAGGGTGGCATTGTCAAAGAGGAGTTCCTTAGCATCTAGTTTGTAACTTAAGTCAAACTGTTAAGTTAAAATTCTTCCTTTCCCTCAAGGAAGAAGGATGGTAAATTTCTTATAGTATACAACTGTTAAAAATCAGGATAATCCTTGTGTTTCTTCAGAGGTACTGACGCAGAAGACGGAAAGTCAGGCCATAACTATGCCCACTGCCAGCACCTTGCCAGAGATCCCAAATTAAGTGGGAGTAGGAGGCAGAAACCCAAATTTATTCATGTGTACTTGAACAACTAGAATGCAATAGGCCTTTCTTTGTTACTGGTTGTCAAATAAAATTCAAGACTGCTCCTTACCATCTAGCCTTTTTTGGTACTTTGTCACTGACAAAATGAGTAACAGCTTCCTGTTATCTCACTTGCAGCAAGATAAGCTTTATTTTAAAAATCACTAAATAAATGTTTCCATTCTATAGCTGTCTGAGTTTTCAAACAGTTTGTGAAACTGAGTTGCAAATACAGCTTCATTTTCTCCCATTCAAAAGCTGATTTTATACACAAATCATTGGAGTTGGTCTACTCTTCTGCATTGAAGCCAGGTGGATTCCAAAGGGATAAACATAAAAAAAATGTTTCTTCAAACTAAAAAAGAAAAAGCATTTTTTGTTCAGTTCAGCAAAATTATGGTTTGATATGAACATGAAAAAACACATACTACTATTTACTGACATTTTGTCAGATACATAGTAAATATTATCTTGAGGAAACCAGAAGAAATCTACAAACATTTCAAAAGAGAGCACTGTAAGTATAAAAACCAACAATACACTAAAAAAATGCTAATTGTCATGATGGCAAGCATACTATATAGAAGTGAGAGGATGGCTGTCAATATCCTTAGAGCAGAAAGGTCACTTTACAATTACAATAGGTTTACTTATCTTCCTTTTGTCTGAAGCTGTTAGCAGAAGATAAATGCCTACATCCACCCTAATCACAACATGAGTTTCATCATGTGATGACATGCTTGCCAAAAACAATCTTTTAAGCCTTACCTAGGTAGAGACACTGAAACAAAATTACCTGGTTTTACTTCTAGGTTACTTTAACAATGACAAACTCTTACATAGAAACAGTAATTTAGGACCAGAATGTATGTAATTTTGTTTAATTTATTCTTATTTCCAGTGTAAAGATAAGTAAATAATGTCTCTGAATGAGGTTATGCAAACATACACATTTAGATAGTTTGCTTTGAAGCTACACCTTGAGTCAGTTTGGATTCAGTGTACCTCTAAAAAACAAGCTCTCAGTTACTTTAATTAGAGTAAATATCACAAAATACCAGAACTGCTACAAGGCCTAATTCTATCCCCTTCCCACTGAGCGGCAGAGCTTCAATAAAGTGTAATAGGAACATTAGTTCCAACTAAAAGTTCTATTTTTAAACTCAAAGGGACAAATCTCTTTCATGTCATGGAAGTAAACAACAATATTTGAAACAAGAAAGGAATGTATCACGCTCTTTTGTAAATTATGCTCTCAGACTTCCAATCTCTGCAACACTGCAGCCCAAGACAGATCATTAGGAATGACATTTATGAAGGTCCCATGCACCTGCAGTAGTTAAAAATTAATTGATTTTCTTTTCTTTATGGACTACTAGGAATCCAGAATGAATGCCATGCTTTTTAACATGCTAAGCTGTGTTCAGAATTATGAGAGCCTAGATGGCCTCTGTGAAGCCACAGACTGATATGCCTAAATAGCTTCTGTTGGTGAAACTGGCAGGTATCTTTGCCTCATGATACGCTGAACATATTCCAAAACCACTTGTAAGTCTTCAAAATGCAGGGCCCTTGTGCTGTACGCTGCATTCTCAACATAGCTATGTAGTTAGTCTACTCCACCTCCTGCAGTAGATTAGGAGATAAGATTTATGCTCTACTTCCCATCAGCAGACGCTGTCCAGTCACATCCTGAAAAGTGGGGTATCAGTATGCTTAGTGTTTACTTTGGAAGACTACAGAGCATAACAAGTATCATCTAATGACAAGAAACCACGAGACTTTTAATTTCCATTTCTCTTGCTTCTGGGTCATCTGATTTTCCTTCAGGCAGGTGAGATCTGCAGGTTCCACTATTCAACAAAAAAAAAAATACTCAGAGCTAGATGCTACTATATTTTACTGGATTTTGGACAGTACATTGTTTTGTAGTACTGCATTGGTGGAATTTTTAGCACTAAAATAAAAATAGAATCCTCATTTATATGTGAACCTCTACTCCAATGTTGAATAATTACATTGTTTCAGCCATCCCCTTTATTGAATTTTCTCTGTATTTTTTCTCTGTCTTTCCTTGGACTCTGAAATATAGGGAAGATTTCTTCCAGAAGAAATGCAATGTCACTTCTTGAAATTAATTGATGTAAAATGAGTTTAAAGAGAAAAGGCTTGCCTTGTAGATTTCTATGTTATACTTTTAGCATTCTTTATAGTTTTCTGTTGTTCTTTCTTGATAAATGAATTCCTTCTCATCTTTTAATTAATTATGAGAAATATGTGCTAATATTAGAAACACAAAAGAGCAAGAAAATAAAGATTATCCTTTCTCCAAATTAAGATTGACCTGATCAGATGTACATTCTCAAGGCCTGTTTTAACTACTGAGATCATAATAAAACTTTTAGTATACTACATCCTGAGAACTCTGCTATTGAGATTCGTTTGTTTGTTTGTGGGTTTTTTTAACTGTAATTTAAATACCTATAATAAGAATACCTTGGAGAAATTCAAAGCATGTTTCACCCATTTGACAAAGTATTTAAATAACAGACTTTATATTAGCTCACAAAGTAAGTTTATTTGCGCTTTTGGGGCTCAAAAAATAATAATTGCTTCATTTAAGGCTACATTTTAAATCCTGGTGGAGGATTGCTCATATAATGTGAATGGGTATAGAAATATCCAAATCTATCACGAGAGTTATAGCTTTCTATTCAGAAAGCTTTCTATTGAGAAAGTCCTATGCAGTATTCAAATGCTGTTTCACATCTACTTATTCCATGGTCATGAAAAGTACCAAAAAGATACTGAAATATGAAATATTGAAGTATTTGTATGAGAAAGAAGTTGCACATCCTCCATTTGGCTTATTTTGCTTTTCTGTCTATTCACTGTGGGATTTAAGGATGCATTTTGCATTTACTTTCAATTCTTTGTCAAAAGAAGAGAGGGAAAGATGTGGAAGCCATAAACAGGACTATGCAAAAGATGCTGAAAAATACATCTCTATGAAAGACTAGAATGTGTGGGAAAACATGGGCTTTGTTGTTTGTTTGAAGAGAAAACACCCCTATTTTTGATTTAAATAGCAGTTGGTTTTGCTCTTAAATAATAATAATAATAAAGAAAGAGTTCTGTACTTTGTCTCAGGAAGGAGCAAAATGGAGACGGATAAATATGGATCTATGCACAAAAAGCAGGAAAGCTAAAACAGACCTGGAAACGTATCTAACTTCTCAGCGGGGCAAGTCATGGCCTTTTTCCAGCCATGCTTTACCACAAGCTGTATCTAATTTGTTGCTCACAGTCACCCTTGAAGAAGGTTTTGAACATTAGGTTTTCTCCCTTTCCTCTGAGTGTGTATAGTTCAGATTAGCTATTATAGCTCAGATTGCTATTTCTTCCTTCAATGCACAGTGTGGACAATCAGGTTTTTTTCAGATAAAATCTTCACCCTTATTTCCTGGTGATGTGAAGAGAGGCAAGCTTTAACTTTTTAAATTTTTCATGATTTATTATAAAATCAGCTCTTCCCTTTAGTAAGGGAGAAATAGTATGGTTGTTTAATAAAAAAAATACAGAATCTTAGATCTTCTGGTACTCTTATGTTCTTTTCTCAAAGGACAAGTCAGTAACCCTCCAATATTGTCTCTCAAATTTAGACAGGACTCTAAATAAAACCAAGAACTATAAGTACTGTATCTCATAATCTGTCTTTCTATAGCTAGCTACACTTAAAGTAAGATGATGCCTGTTCTTTAGAAGACAGGAGAACATGAATAACACATTATTATGTAAAGCATGTTTTACTTAGAGCTGTTACTTAAAAATCTGGCATAATGCTAATATGCATGCTGTTATACATTGTCTAGCACTTCTTATATCGAAGGCAGGATGCACTATGATCTCCATCAACCCTAAAATTACTTACTTGGAAAAGAAGAATAGTTTCTTAATTTGTTTTAGCTGAAAGATTTGTCTAATGTAATGGATAATTACTGAAGAAAGAGTGTATGTGTCTGCATGAGAAAGAACAGAAAAAGAAATGGAAAAAAAAAATTCAAACCAGGCTGGTAAATATACATGAAGAAAGAATAAAGAAAAGAAAGGAAAAGAATAAAGGAAAGAATGTATTGTATTTTGGAAATCCTGTTTTCTAGTGTGCTGACAATGACACCAAATATTCCTTATATTCCTAAAAATAAATTAGATGATCTGGAAAATACAGAGTAGTGAAAACCATACTGGTAGCATGATCAAATATTTAATGTATAACAATGAACATAACAATGCACCACTGTACTCTATCTCACATACGAAGCTGCCTAGCTAGTTTACTGAAATAGTAAAAAGAAATGGATCTTTGTTTCTAATTTCAAGCACATTGATCTACCATGAATAGACTAAAACTGTGAAGAAAATAAGTTGGTTAAAAAACAATTATTGTGCACTTCTTTTGTTTTAGGCAGAATAACCTTTATAATATCCTATGATTCATTAGTGAATATGTCAAGAACCTGTAAATAACACTTGAAGCTTTCTTTCTTTCTCTTAATTAAACTAACAGTGAAACTCTTATCTCTTGAGACATATGTTGCTGCCCTGAATATTTTAAGCAATATTTCATTCCTTGCTGTTGTTCTCACTTTAAACATGAAGGTGAACTAAACAAGTAATAATATTCTGTTCAAACTTAAAATT
Source organism: Empidonax traillii (assembly GCF_003031625.1). NCBI lineage: Eukaryota > Metazoa > Chordata > Aves > Passeriformes > Tyrannidae > Empidonax > Empidonax traillii. The sequence goes on from NW_020955442.1 coordinate 1,685,601, forward strand.
ACCAGATTAAACATCTTTAATTCAACTAATTTGCTTGATCTAAACACAAGAATCTGACCTTTTTGATTTTTATATAGCATAGGTTGCTTTCTATTAGTGGATACATGTAGTCCCATTTACAACTGTTTAGTAGCTCCAGTCCTGCAATAAAATGAACTTTTTGCACTTTTTGAAATAATGAAGCTGTAATTAAATTTTGATCTAAACTTCAGCATCTCCTATCTCCTAAAGAGAAACTTATATGACTTTTAATAATTTAAGAGAAGTCTTTAGTTTTCTATTTTTCTTACACCCACATAGATAGAGGCCACCATTTCACCACCTGTTGAAAGGAGCTGAAATCCCCTCAGCCATTTTATAAACCAAAATTCATTTTGTAAACCTCTTCTGTATTTCAGAAACATATCCATCATGGTTTAGAAAGCAACAAGTTTCTATTGCCTTTAGGCTCTGTTCCTTGTTTTGGTTGTATAATGTAGTCAGGAAATGTCAAAAGTAAGGTATAAGTGGAAAAATGAACACCTTCTCATTGCTTTGCTTCAAATACATGACAAATGCAACGACAGTATTTTCCACAAGATGCCTTTGGCACGAACAGGACTGTTCTTCCAGCAACTTCCATTGGACACTATTTACATACATGGCAAAACACTCTCATGTTTAGGATGAAGTTCCACTCTACTTTTCTGTTTGTGTGACTAAATTCTCTACTAGATAAATTTTTTCGTTACCTTGGAGTTATATATTTTACATGTTAACCAATTGATCCAGAAAAATATCGTATAGTAATCTTAGGATGACTTTCATTGCTGTTATTTATTTAAAAACATCAGAGATGTAATTCTATTAACTCTCGTGGTAAGTCATACAAAAGTTAATATTGGTTTGCAGGCTTATTCCTTGCATTCCTCCATTTACTTCTACCTTCCATTCTTGATTCCAGCATGTTCTTCCTCATTTATGGACCAAGAATTTAAAAATTCCAACATTGTAATATTTAGTATATACATAAGTGAAAAGGGAAGCTGACTAAATTTATCTCCCATCCCTTCATAAGCACAATATTACCTGGATATTCCTTTAACTGACTTGAAAATTCCAATCAAAACACTTTAACTGCAATCAAAAACTTATTTGAGGGAATGAGAAGACATCAAATGGGTATCAGGAACTTGGATCAAGTCCTTGGTAGGTGATAATCTTTTCTTTTTCTCAGTAACAAACTCAGTTATAACTATTCACAAACTTTAAACTTGAGCAAGTGAGTACTCTGCTAAAAGGGACAGATCACGTCTCAAATCCCTAAGCTGCTCCATCTGTACATAGATCATTTCATTGCTGCCAGGAGAAAGCCAGGAGCTTTAGGTCTTATTTTATGATTCTGTGAAGAAAATCAACTCTACCACAGCCAAAACTAGTTCAGTAGGGTATGCGTAATTACAGGCAAAAGGCAAAAAAGATAGCGCAGCCTTAGCTAAATGTAGAAGATGCAGCCAAAGTGTCCCATGTCGCAACTAAACTTTAAAAACACGAGCGAAGTACCTAGAAATCCCTCCAAATAATCCCCGCTGAATCACAGAAAAAAAGTTCCTGTTCACAAGTAAGCTCCTCTAGCTTTTTCTAGGTTATTTATAAAAAAAAGATGCAAATTATAATTTTATTTACATACTAAAAGAGGAGACTGAAAAAAATTCATAAGAAAAGAGTGACTTTTCCTTGTTTCTATATCTATATCCATATCTATATCTATTACAGTAAAAGTGTAAGAAAGCTGAATAAATTCAGCTTAAACCCCATTTAGTTTATTGTCTGTTTGCCGCCAGGAGAAGACCTGCACAAGCTTTTATGGGTAGCAGTACCAAAAATTATAACAAACATTTGTTTTATAATTTATACTAGTACAATATAATTTTTTGTATACTCTGATTTTCAGTGACTTATGTGAACCTTATTATTTGTATTTTTTTCTTGTTAATAGGAACATTCAATACATCCATTTTGCACATAAACACGTTATTTAAGTTTTGATTGCCTGTAATTCATTAACCTTGTGCATCTTGTCTCTCAAGTCATACTCATTGGAACTATGTCTCCCTTTTGCCTATTTTTAATACTGTCATCAGTGAGTAATAGCTGTGGAAACAAATGAATGCATACATCTTTCAATCTATATATAGAATGAGAAATATGTATATTGCTGTCTCAGACACGAGAAATTTGATGCATTTCCTGTGGTCGTTAGCCTTCTTGTGACAGCTGTTAAACAGTGGTAAGCCTTTTGAGCAACAGAAAAGCTCTGGATTCTCCTGGAACCCTGGTTATCCTGCAGTAAGTAACCATACATCCTTTGTTGATGACACTGACACCCTGCTTGGTAAAGATGAAACTTGTTGTTTTTTTAGGTTTCTCTTTAGCACTGAGCCATTGTCTCATGCTGTTACTCTTGCTGCTTGGCTGATCTTGAGCCTGGGATAATTGGTAGAGAGGTCATAGACTTGCAGATGAAAATAAAATGTCTATCTTTTTGTCCTAGATAAGCATTATTAGATGGCAAAGGAGTTACTAAGCTGATGTATTATGTGCTGTACCATTACTGTATCATTTTAACACAGCAGCCTGTACAGTAAAGGAGAAGAAGAAAGAGCTATAAAACATTTAAAGAATTTTCACTTGATGAAAGCAGGAGTATGTCTTGCAATGACCACACTTTGTCTCCAGACGCCTACATCTATCAAGAACAAGACAAGTTATAGGACAACGATGCAGAAGAAAATGCAGCAAGTGAAGCAAACCTAATTAGTAGAGTAATAGGATATTAAATCTATGCTATATCCTTGTATCTATCTAAAGGTGATAACCAGTTGTATCATCTAATTAGGCCTATACAACCTTTTAAAATCCGTAGTGCAAATTTAATAATGTTAATTAAGTATTATTAAAGACATCACATGAGGTAACAAATGCTACAGGCTTTCTGGGGGAAAAAAGGAAGGTAATACAGATAAGATTTTTTAGATAAAAATCTCAGTTTTGGTCTTGTTTTCCTAAATTACAAAAGTCAAAAGAACTATTTCTTGTGGTTTACCCATGAGAAGTTTGATACTTACAAGATACAGTTGCAAGTCAGTATTACATGCTGCAAATAATGACTAAAATACACATCTTTAGAAGATGTTAGTGATTTTTTTTCCTAGCTGTTTTATTCTAGTAAACCAAAATGATTTCCAGTTAATTATTTGTGAGTACTGCTAGAGACTATAGCTCGAAAGGCATAAGATGACATTAAATTCAAATGGGGTGACTGTGGTTCTCTGTAATTGTCTATTTTATGAAAATTAGAAATACAGAACAAAATGTTGACTTCTCAAAATGAAAAAGAAGTAGGTGCACTTTACAGTGCTGGACATGGTATTATGAAATCCTATGTCATCTAACAGTAGAAAGACATAGTGCATGAGACAAACAAAGCAAGACGCAAGCAGGAGAACTTCGACATTAAATCCCAAATAACACACATACTTCAAGAACTACTTCTGCACAATAATGGATCCAAAAATATGGTGAAATTAGTTTTTACAAGGGTTTTGTTTGTTTCTTTGGGGTTTTTTGAGGTGTTTCCTTCATGTTTTCTTTTTTTTTTTTTTTCCCACTTTAGGAAAGCAGGACCATTAAAATGGGAAATTATCTAAAAAGTAGTCTTTTAAAAAATAATATATTTTGTTATGGTTCAGAAAATGTAGACCACGTTGGTATTCTTGGCATGAAGTCATGCTCTTGCTTTCAATTTATTTTCGTATCTGAAATGGTAAGAGACTTGTCATTGCCATGATGACAGGTAAACACTTGAACTGGATGCCCAAAGAGGTGATGTAGTTTCCAGGAGGTCCTAAGACCTGACTGGATAAATCGCTGAGCAACTTGGCCTGACCTCATAGCTGACCCTGTTTTGAGTAAGAGGTGAGACTGGATGACCTCCTGAGATCTCTTCTGAGCTTGAACTACTCTGTCATTGCACAAATCTTGATATATGTTTGCAGTCTCTACCATGCCATGCTTTGCTATGTGTGACAGCTGACAATTGTTATTTTTTTACTTACTGCATAAAGCAGCTGTAAAAGGAGTGTCTCTGTCTTTCTCATATCCAGGCTGCTTCTGCTTCATGTAGGATCACAGAAGGCAAGGCAGCAAGCACTTCTTACAACCATTATGAAGGACATGGAAGAAAGCATCACATCTTAGAGCTAGGAGTTAAATCTCTGGCAAATCAGAGTACAGTACAGCAGTCGTAGTGTCCCCAGGCTTAAACTCACTGGAGTCCAATTCTTTTTCCTCTCCCCATACGAAGGGACATACCTGAAAAATCCATACACAGTGTAACCTCTTTTGCACATTTACTCCTCATACTTTAAAGGAACTTTAGTTATATATCTGTTCCAACTTATAGTGCAACAACCTTCTGAATGCTATCCCAGCTGTCACTCAAAATAAAAAAACAGGACCATGTCTAATGTTTGGCTGTTGTATTTGGCTAACAGTGTAAAATCAAAGATTTTCCCCTATGTCATGAAATACAATGTGTTTCAAACAGTGACAATATCGTGAAGTAAGCAGCCTTCTCTTACTTAGTCACATAAAATTCCACTTTTGGTGACTGAGAGGCAGTGACCTCAGGATGTTATTCACATACCTGCAGAAGAGCTGCCAGTCAGGTAGCTTAAGTAGGGCATCTTAAGTAAAAGCAAATTATATGACCTCTTTTTGAATAAAACTCGTTTGTACCAACTAGATAACATAATAGTTTAATTAACCAAGAAACACAAAAGAATTAAGAATTCCTCATTCCATAAAACCTTTTTATGTCCTTGTGACACTCTCTGAAAAGCTTAGAATATGTTTTCTAAGCAAAAATGTTAGCTTAATAATATTTTATAATATTATTCCTATCCATAAATGGGAGAGAAAAAAAATCTGCTAAGATTTTCCAGCAGAAAATATATTATGACTGTTTCAAGGGGGAAAATGATTTTTCGGTCATCAAAATACAATATTTATTATATTAAACTAAATATAAAACATAAATATAAACTGCATTTCTTCCAAATGTCATTGGTTCATGTATTTTGTGCCTTATTTTTTCTTCTTCATTATGTAGATTAATATGATATAGTGTTTTACCTTGTTCTTGGTAGATTATGGAAGATACTGTCTTCAAAGAAGAAAGATAATATTAGCTGAATGAACCATAATTGCCTGCAGTACTCTAGGATGCAATCTGATGTCAAAATCTCTATTAAAAAATGTCTCCACATTCCAAAATATTTCACACTTTGTTCCACAAAATTATCCTCAGCCTTTGTACAAACTAGGTAGGCATTTATAATTTTATTATTTTGGTTTGAAGCACTCAGGGCTTCCAAGCAATCCCATATTTTTCTACAAGACGGGAAAAAAGATCATGAAAAAAAAGCCCCATCATTTTGCACTTTAGATCAGCATGAGATATCACTTCTCTTTTCTTTCTCACCCTGTCCTCCACCTTAAAAAGAGTTTCATTCTTCAGGTGGTAAGGACCTTCCATTTCACACTCTACACCCTACCAGTTCTGTACCACTTCACCCAACGTGCTGTGAAAGTGTTTCCCCTGTATCTTCTCATGCTGTTGTTTTGGTGCTGTTATTCTCATGGCATTGCTCCTGGAAACTCAGTGGTGTTGCTACTTCAATTTCTCATGGGAAGCAGTTGCCGTCAGAAAAGAAAGGGAAAGATCTTTCTTTTCCCTTGTTCTAACTGCTGGCAAGATAACCAAGATGTTTATATTAGTGGGGACAATAATATGCATCCAGAAAGGTTAGCAGCCAAGCAATGGGCAGTACCTGCCCCGATCTAGTCACAGATTGCAGTGTCATAAGCAGGAACAAGAAGCTGGGAGGTTAAGCTTTCCTGATGGAAACTGTATAGTTGATAAAGGAAAAGTATTACAGAAAGAATAGTCTACTGCATCAGAGAAGCCACACGGGGAGGATGTTTGTCTGGAAATCCCTATTGCTTCTTTTAATGACTATCCACCGGGAAGAGTTTTCTCTTTCCTTTCTCTTTCTTCTTTCTCTCTCTCTTTTTTTTTTTTTTTTTTTTTTTTTTTTTTTTTTTTTTTTTTTTTTTTTTTTTTTTTTTTTTTTTTTTTTTTTTTTTTTTTTTTTTTTTTTTTTAATTCTCCAAAGCATGTTTCACAATTAAAATGGCTGTTTGCCATCAGCTGCAGACTGCGCTATTAAATCTTTGTGCATTTGAGCATGTCTCAGCATACAACACTGTTGATATCTGGAGCAGATGCACTAACTTCTCTGACAGTTTTGTTCCTATGTTATAATAATATCAAAACCAGCTTGTACTGCATCTGAATGTGATCTTGTTAATTCCCCTTCTAGTAGCTTTTACAATGCTGTGTCTTGGATTTTGAGCACCTGTGTGGGGCTTTGATCACAACACTGATAAAAGTTTTAGGTGGTCAGCAGTCACCACGTCATATTTTAAAGTAAGTTGTGATCTAGAGATTTATAACCTCGACTATCACAATGAGAAAACTGAGAAGGAACTGAGGCACACCTATTTGAAGATGTTAAATATATATATATTTATATATATAAAAATATGCACATATATATTTAAATATATAAGATAAAGGGATTCAACTCAGAAGTAATTAAAAAAAGCTCCAGATTCACCAGGAGCTCCAGGCAAAATAAAGCATTCTTATGATATTAGTATAGTATTGGAAGGGCTAAGAGTAAACTCACATAATCTATGAAGTTACTATGCTTAATATAGTCACAGTATTTCAATCTTTGTTGAAAAACTATACAGGAAAAATATCCTTCTTCTTAGAGATAAACAGAAATTATTCCTCTGTTGAGGATGAATACCATAGAAATCAGATTTTTCAACATGAATATGAAACAACCCTAAATCCTTTTAAAGCACAGCAGAAATTTCATCCATGTCATGGAGTCATAGAACGGTTTGTGTTGGAAGGGACCCTAAAGATCACCTAGTTGCAACAGTTCTGCATCTGTCTACAGAGGAGCTGGACTGATCTGCTTGGACTGGATTACTTTACATTATCCTTAATCTGCTGTCAAGTGGATAGAATAATAAAGACTAAAATTTTGTATTAGCTTCTTGAAAATAACACCTCTACAATTTTAATAATGGATTAGATTTTTTTCCTCTACATCCACAGGTTCAATGCATATCTACTACCTTTATTATAATTTGGACATAACTTGAGATATTTATAACAGTTTTATAAGGATAGCATCTTCATGTAATGCAATATCTAAATGTGTCACCATTTTACTGTATAGGTTTAATCTTTCTTTTGTAAGTGAGGATCATTCAGATGTTCAGGTACCTCAGCAGCAAACTCAGACAGGAAACCTCCACTTCATTTCCCACATCAAATGGTTCAATAACTGCAAACCAAAAAGAACAAAAACAACAAAACCTTCAGTTGTTGAAATATATTATGTGTATGAACATAAACTGTTGCCACTCAAATACACATGAACAATACCCTGAGTGATTGATTGAAGATATAAAAACAAGGGATATGGGTATGTGAGTGTTTTATGAACAGATACTTCTGGTTTTGTTAGGAGGATGAGAAATTATTTTTATTTAGAAGCATGTTACATATTTTATCATCCTTTCCATAGTTTTCAACATTTTTGTCCATATTCTAAAACCTCCTGCTGCTTCAAAAGATAAAGGTAAGCTTCTAGTTTTCTTTTTCCTTTATTTAAAGAAAACTGAAAACAAAACCAATCTCCCCTGGGAGGGAGGACAGAAAAATAATCCCTCTTTTGTAGTCAGCTGCCTTCTGCTGTAATTTGGCATTCTAATTCAAATTAAGTGAACTTGCTTGTTTTCCATAGGACAAGGAAATATTTTTATGTACATTTAATATGTGACATAAAATTCTGTGTTTTCATAATTGTAAGTGTAACTTCAGAGAACTTACATTCCACTATTTTTATTGTGCTCCATTCTATTTGTTCCTATAAGGGATCATGAAATTTCTGTTGTGATTTCATTAGTGTTAGTCTATATATACATTTATGTGAAAATATATGTAGTGTTCGAGGTTCTTAGAACCTTGAAACCTGGCCAGTTTTAGAAAGTGTTTTTTAAGCTGCAAGTTGAAGTCTGTTGATACATATTTTGTTAAAGCTCTGTCAAAACATTCTAGATTCTTTTAATTGCATAACATCAAATTCTTAACTTACTCTAAAAGCTGATCTTCAGTTTCTGTCAGTTGCAGACGAGTTACTGATATAAGATAAATACTGATGTTTTATAATTTTTGTATATCAGTGAGAAAAGTCTCTGGCAATAACCAGATAGCATCAATGTCAAAGAATAGAAAGTAACCTAAGATGATCAATCCTGGGATACAATCATTACGAAGAAGCTATTGAATCATTTGTTAGATATCCAGGCTAAGTGGTCAAACTTGAGCAACTGAGACATGAATCAAGCCAAGAGATTCTCAGGTTAAAAAGGTCGTAAAGGAATTAATATTTCTTTTCAGGTGCATAAAGAATGGAATATTCAGGTAAAATCAGGATGACTCTATTTCTTTGGAAAAATTTGAAAAACTAGCTGTATGCAGGACAATGTGAAATGCCATGAGGTGAAAAACCAGCTGTTGTCTGCTACAATTTGAAAAAAAAAAACCAGTATGAGCCTTAAATTTCTTTTCATAGGTAAATTTGTCTTTAAATAAAATTAATGTGGAAATTGCTAATGGTACTAGTAGGAACACTATTCCAACTGCTTTGCATTTGTATGCATGCTTACCTCTATCAGAAACTAAATTGCTCTGAGTAAGGGCTACTGATAACAAAGCCAAAAAAAACTCAAAACAAAATCCAAAAAGAACCCAAAAACCAACCCCAGGAAGCACATAGTTTAGTTTTATGCATGAAATGGCAAGGAATTTATAAAGGATACAATCACAGTTATGCTACAGAACATAAAAAAGCTAAGAACTTATGCTACCCCACTTGATCAATAGTTTATTTTTTATCTAAGTTTCCTCTCATTTAACTTTACAGTAAGCAGCTGGTAGCTTGATTAAAATTATAATTAAAAAAAGATTGAAGGCATTTTTTCACTGTCAAAGCAAGAATGGCAACTCTTTATTTTTCATGACAAGCTGTCTTTCTCCTCCTGAAAGGACAAAAAATTAAATAATCAATGAGTTTCATCTTTATTTAGAAGTGAGCTTGGACAGTATGAATAAGCCAGCTATGTATTCCCACCTGTGATGCTGAAATTACAGAGAAGAAAAATTAAATCCAATAAAAATTTTTCTCTTTCTTTCTTTCTTTCTTTCTTTCTTTCTT
>NW_020955442.1:1695068-1735608 GCF_003031625.1 Empidonax traillii
TTTTCCAGTTTTTATCCAGTTGCTTTATCTCTATGGGGAACGTCTTGAAGTATTAACTAAGCCTTGGACCTAAGAGGCCTCTTAATCTGTATTTATTTCTGGATATATGCCTTCCTGGCTTAATCCTGTTCAACTCCAGGTGTAGCTCTAAACAAAGAAATTCTTATGCAGCTATAATATTCATGTCCTGCAGGAAAGCAGAGATTTTTCTATTAATATTACCAATAAAAGAAAAATTACTACCAGCTAGAATTTGCACTGAAATGGAGTGGTTACACTTTTATCAGTTTCTGTCATCTCTATCTAGTGCTGTGTGTATTCCTGTTCTTTTTCATCACAAACTCAAGTGAGTTCACCTATACTGTGTTTTGTCAATATTCGGTTTGATTTTGTACTGGAAGGGAAATGGTAGCTTGATAAGATCACTTACAGTTGAGAGGAGTTTCATTTGTTCCTCATCACCTCTCAGCTAGCAAACTGAGATTGATGGTTGATATTTTGGTTTGATGCATGACTGTTATAATGCAGAAATCTATAAGGCATTTAGAAAAAAAGTTTCAGTTTGACGTCTGGGGGACATTCCAGAGTTGATTAGAATATATAGTGTAGATAGAGTCAGGAAAACCGGTACTTTGGTTGACTCTTGAGCTAGGGTCCAGTGATGGAAAGATGAATCAGCTCTGTCAACACAGTGACATAAACTTCAGAAGAACGGTAACATCTAGTGAAGTTATTTCCAATGTTGGAGTATAAAGTGTCAGCCAGGCATGTGCTTGCTTTCATGCATACTGTCAAATCGCATTTTAATGAAGACTAGTTTGCTAGTAAAAGAAAATATTCAATGGTTATTTCCTAAGAGTCTTTTCATGTGAAAAGAATATACCTTTTCTAAGTTTCTTTCTCCTTTATTTCTCCTTTCATCAAAAATTTCACAGTAGAGCAGTATTTACATGTCTTGTTACTACTTCTCACTACAAGGCTTCACTAAATCATTCTAAGGGAGTCTAGAATCTACGAGTACCTTTATTTTACTACTTGTAAGCAATAGTCAGATTGGTGTTTTAATGTGTTCATCTTGTTAGAGGCTTTCTACTGTAGACAGAAACTTCTTTCTCTAGTTGCAAGACGGTCTTCCTGTGAGCTACTAAATCATATTAAAAAGTGAATTCATCATAATAGGAATAGTCTGTCAGTTGTTTGCCTTCTGCAAATTCTCTTCAATACATTTTAATTACATGTTTAGTTAACATTTATATGATTTAACACAGAACTGGTGTTTTGCATTCAGCTCAGGAAAATATATTTTTGCACATTGATTCTACCGTTTGTTATTACTTGAAAACTGACCTTGACAAGGAGGTTTGGATAGACCTGATATCATCGTGAATGAAGATTGCTGCCAGGCCCCCCCATAATTCCTCTCTAGGGTGAGTGAGATGCTACAACATTATGAGTTCTCTGCTGACTGCTGTGAGCAAGTTAGAACTAAATATGTCTATTGGAAAATGTTAGCATTTGGGACCTTCAACAAATGAAAAACAAAGGATGGAGAGATGTGACAGAAAGGGAAGAAATGGTTTGTCTTTCTGGGGACTTCATTTGGCCCATGAGGTCCCAAATCTAAGAATTCATTTATGCCTTATGGCAAGATATGCATGGAGATTTACCAAACTTTAAGTTAAAATAATAGCAGATGTCATAGCTAAAACTGAAGAGATGCATTTTTTCAATCCATAATTCTAATTTATTGTCATAAAAGCAAATTAATGCTGAAAAATAGGTTAATAATGGCGTCAATTATGAAAAATTGAAACGTAATATTTGCAATTCAAACAAAAATAACTGGACTTGTTATTAAAAAGAAAAGTTTACTTGTGAATAATATTTACAAGACATATTTGATGTACACACAATAGATCATGTGACTAATCCATCCTACATATATTAATTAGTACAAATGAATGTGATAAGTATACAAGTAATCTATGTAATTAGACTTCTAATTTCCATTAGAAAATATAATGTATTAGTGTACAATTTATTTGGTGCTACAGCTAAATCATATCTAGATTATAGATCTTGATTCACTGTATGTCAGTATGCAAACTTATCCAGACACCAAATCAGCTTCAAAAACCATCTGTTTTCTCTATTCTGAAAGAAGAAATGGAGAAAGAACTTCAGCAAAATAAAGTGAGGTTTATTAGTTTTTTGCTAGCACCTTTTCTGAAAAGATAGAGTCCATCTATGTCTAATGCAGACCACTTGCAGCCCTCAGAGAACATTCTAGCTCTTGAGAGCTGAGTAGCTGAACTGGAGAGGTTCACTCATAGTAAATTTTAGAACATCCTTGAAAAGATTATTCTCAAAGCAAACAATCCTCTGTGCTGAGAAAGGCAGCAGAGCTTCCCAGAGATCTGCAGGAACATCACACAGCTGAATCTAAGTCAAGACATCAGTCCTGTTTTCTGGGAGGGTGCCAAACTGAAAGAAAGGGGAAACAATCCCTCTGGGAGACATCAGTGTTCCTTTCCTGATTAAAAGATGGCCATTTAACCTCTTGCACTGAACAAATCTTTTCGGAATCAGAAACCCAAGCTGTAAAGCAGTACTTCAGTAATAGAAATGCTATTTAGAAATGCTGTCTGGGATGAGATGCCTCTCATCCCAGAGAGTACTGTATAGTGATTCATCTGATGATTATATAAGAGCCTGATCTCCTGCACTTTTTCTGTTTGTTTATGCCAGGTATTCCTATCTTGGTTAGTAATCCTGATGTATGTCTTTAATTTGAATTTAAAACATCATTCCACAATGATGCAACAAGAATGACTTGATTTCTTCACTTTTTTTACTGGAAATATTTTGAAGCAGCTCCATTCTTGATTGAAGCTGATGTTCTCAACTGGGAGATCTACAACTCATTTCCTCAGTGAGGTTCTATACATCAAAAAAAAAAAAAAGAAGAAAATCCTGCATGTGTGATATATAAATGTGTTATAGAGTTTATAAGTATCTGAAATTTTTTCTTCATTAAAATAAATAACTCTCACACTTTCACTCTATTCATTTCACATTCAACATCCCCATCTAATTTGTGGAAGTCACAATTTCAAGTATGCCACTTGAGAACTGAGCTTAATGACTAGCATTCTTAGTTGCATATGAGAAGAAAAATGTGAACAATCACACTGACAAGTACCCTTTTCAGAACATTTAAAAAAAGCCTGTGACACAAAAAAAAAGACCAAGCTTGAAAATAGTTTGCATATTGGTTTGTTCAACATTTTCTCAGAAAGTACAAGCACACAGTGATGAAATCTCAGTCATACGCACACACACACACACACCCATTCCCTCCTCAGCATTCAACTGTGTCGCACAGTTTAATATAGGGACCACTTATTTTTCATAATTATATTTTTAATTACTGATTTATGAAGTTTTTCAAAAACCTAGAGGAAAATATCTTTAAACTACTGTCTCCTAAAGTTTCACTTGATTGAAGAACCAGACAGAATAACTATAATAAAAATTTTAAAAATCTACTACAAATCTAAATATCTGAATAGTAGTCATAATGCTTAGAAATAATTAATATTTGGTTCATAAAAATATGTTTTACTTCCTATTTAGTCTTCAAGGTGATCCAATCAAAACCATATAGTGAGCTGGGATACACTAGATAATTGTCTGATCTGTTCTCAAAAATCCTTCAACTCGCTGTTTACTTTCCCAGCATTTCTGTAGTATCTTAGCATGTGTGCATATACAGGAATATGCACATTTTGGACTAAACTGCTACCATATTCTTTAAAACAATTTTTCACATATTGACAGGCATGCTTAATCTGTCATACATCATATTTGCTAAATCTCTGATCCTTCTCCTTTGTATTATTTCCCACTCATTTGTCTTTGTGGAATGTAGTTTAAAAGAAGACAAAAGGCTGAGAAATTCTGTTCTGTCACTATCACACAAGGAAATGTTGTCAGTGGCAAGTTAAAAACATTCATAATTTCATAGTAGATAATCATTACCTCCTTTATTTTGGTGGTTTCTGTTTTCCATTTCACTATGTGTTGATCTATTCAATTGTTGTTATGTTCTGTTATACTCTGTTAGTAAATGTGGTGGTGTTCTATATTTCTATTCCTTTTTTTTTTTTTTTTAATATGCTTCATGCACTAAACAGAACAATCGCTTACAATGCTCATGATCACTATCAGATAATAAATACTATAGATACTGTACATGAACAATTAAACATTTTGCAATACTTAAGGTAAATATATAATTCTTTGTATGAGGGAAAACTAATAGTGCAGAATACTATGACAAATTTGCTATATTCCAAGCCTAAGAGTGGAAGTTTTGTTACAAATATCTCTACAAAAGGATGTAATAATCATAGTCTAGATGAATCAGTCTAGGTCAGTGACTCAGATTAGAACTTAGTTTACAAAATTCTTAAATATTTAATTAAAATGTAAATTTAAGGATACTTGAATATAGTCTTCAAGTTTTCAATATGTTCCCTATAATATGGTTTCACAAATACTAGGAAAAAATATTAACATCTGTCCAATTTAATTTAGAGTGGAATTAATCTTCCAAAACAGTTTGGGTTAATTTTATTTCTTTTTCTAAGTAACATTTTATTAGGCATTTTCAATGTTATTCCTACCCATATAAAGTTGTAAAAAGGTGTGATGTTGATTAATTTTAGATGTTTGGACTCAAAGTGCTTCCAGGAGTATCACATAATAATTTTTATTTCCCACTTATTAATAATAGATTAGTACAACTCTGCATTTACTTTAAGGTTTTGCTGAATAGCAAACTCCTTATAATGTAATGTCTACAATGGGCAGAATCAGGACATATTCCAACACTGTTCTTGCAAAGAACTTTCTGTCCAGGTGGTTGGCAGTGTAAACATCAACCTGTCCCCGCTCACTCAAGAGCAGTGAACCCTACCATGTTTATTTTCCTCCACAATAAGAGGCATTGTAATGGTCCAATCTTGATTGTAAAGTGGATGTTAAGTAAGAATTAAAGGCTTTCCTAACAGAAGTCCTTTCTATAAACACCAGTCCTATAGCAAACCCGTTACCACTGTTAGCTGGGAGTATTCCTGTTTTTGTATTGTATACTTAGGCATCTAGTGGGGTTGAAATTATATAAATTCAGATATTCAAGAATACTTCATGCTCTTCAGGATTTTTTTACCCCTGAATATTTTTATTGTTCTTAATCCGTTTGTTAAATGGATTGTACAATCTGCTTTTATCTATTTTTAAAAAGAGCTAAAGGATTTAACCACCCATAGAATCAGGATAATTTCATTTTTGTGAAGGGTGAGGAAATGAGAAGGCTGCTAATCTCAGAATTTGCTCTCCCCTCCATATTATTTTGTCATTCACAACTCTCCAGCTTCTAATACATGCTCTAATTTCAAATAATCCACATGCTTATTTTTTCCTAAAGTTACAGAAATAGCATACCCTTCCACAACAGACCATCTCATGAAAAGAATAGTGGGAGCTTTTTTTTGTACTGTGAAACAATAGGCTCTACTCAGGAAGAGTTCATATTTATACAAAACTATCATGAATAAAGGTACCAGGACCTTTGCAGACATAATTGTCTAGTTCTAATAGATTTGTGGCGTTGGGAAGGATACTCATTCTTGTAAAGTTTTTAAGGCTCAGGGTTTACCTTATTGTAACCTTTCAGTACCTAAATGGGACCTATCTATAAGAAGAGAAGCTGTTTGCAAGGGAATGTAGGAATAGGAAAAGGGGGGACGACTTTAAACTGAATAGTTTATATTAGATGTTAGGAAGAAATTGTGGTGAGACACTGGAACAGATTGTCCAGAGAAGCTGTGGATACCCTATCCCTGGAAGAGTTCAAATCCAGGTTGGGTGAGGCTTTGAGCAACCTGATTTAGTGGAAGGTGTCCCTGCCCATGGGAGGGGGGCTGGAACTAGGTGATTTTCAAGGTCCCTTCCAACCCAAACTATCTTATGATTCTATGTGATTTTGCAGGAAATAAAAGTCCTGGTGACTTTATGTTATCCACCAAGTGCCAGAGAAATAACAGCTCTGTCCTTCGTGGTGTGTCTAGAGACATTAAATGTGCATGATTTCCTCTTTGAATAAAAACTTGTAAAAATACTATAGTCCCATACTATCAAACAGAGTTATTACAACATTAAAAAAAATTATTAAAATTAGAAGGAAGAAAGTAACACAGAAAATAAGAAAATACATTCTTGGGAGTACCACCATGTGATCTTGTTGTCACGAGGCAGGGGTAATATGTGCTTCAAATTGAATGTCTATGCATGTCAGGACTGTGTAGTTAGAAGAAGGATTTCACAGGCTTTGAAGATTTGCTTTAGCCAAGAGGCCTTAATGACATTTTCTTGTATATGATTTAAATATTCAGGTGAATTGATCTCTAAACACTTGTGGCTAACTGGGTTGAACAAAGACATATGGCACATGTTAGGCATCTAGAATATTTAAAATGAGGAATTCTCCTTGCATTACATCATCAAATGAGAGTATTTACCTAACTTTTACCTTTTCTCAAAGCAGAAGATTCCCCAAGACAAATTACTCAATTCATCTAGCTGGCTAGACTGACTGACTGAATACTTATACAAGTGCTTCAGTTCAGTACTTTTGGAATGACAGTAGGGCAGAAATCTTCATGAAGTTTCTGAGGCAGATGGGAGGAGACGGAGATACAACAGATGATTCTGCTTTATTGTTTATAGTCCATTGTTGTTCTAAAAAAATGTAGTTTGTTCTGTTATCTAACTGCAACTTTCTGTCTCAAGAGTTGTCCAGGTATTTTCTCAGGATACATTTTGATTCATTTTATAAAGTGTGTTTCCTTGCAAAGTGAAACTAGGGACAAAAAGGAAGTTCACATTCTCATTCATTCCTTTAAAGCTTCCCTTGTCAAAGAAAGATTGAATCCAGTCTAAAAAAATGTTCAGCAGCAAATTAAGTTCTCTAAGTTGCCCAAGCCTTGATTCCCTCTGCTTTCACATGTCTTTAGGGGTAGCTAGCCATCTCTACTGGCTACCCTAACAGGTTAAACATCTGTCCTCCTGTTTCAAGCCACTGATAGATTTTCACCAGAATGCTTCTCAGTTACCCATATCAACTTAGGACCCCTTCTCAGACTCACTCTGAGCTCTTAGAGCCAAACTATGATTAATGTCTGGCAAGTTTTTCTGCATAATTTATAAGCCATGACCTTTTCTCTTCAAATACACAGGGAGAGCTCATTCAAAGTCTCATTTCCCATCTGATTTCCTTGACAATTTCAATTTTTCTCTCCTAATCTATTTAGAACATTGCAACCAAGACTGTTTTCCCACTCAGCTTTAGATTTTTCATCCCTCCTCTTCCACTGTATTGCTGTTCTGCAGTGCACTCAAATAAAATGCAAATCTTTTGCTATCCTTCATCTATCCTAAGTATATCATCTCTACTTTTGTGCAAAAATCCTGACTGTGAACTCTTCTTATTCCAGGAAGCCAATATTCAACCTCTAGATAGGGTTAATTGTAGTTTGGGAGTTTTTTTGTTTGGTTGGTTTGGTTGGTTGGCTTTTTGAGGTCCTGTGTTATTTGATGTTTGTTTGTTTATTTGTTTTCCTATTTTAAATCTTTGTGCCTTTGTTATTATATTGTATCTTTGAAAAACTGTATTGGGTTTATGTTGCAAGGCTTTGATAGTGGGAGTAGCACGGCAGCAGGGAAAGTCCCTGTGTACAGTTGGTTCCAGCTGGCTAAAACAGCTTCACTGCAGGGCAAGGATAAGCAAGGAAGGGCAAAACACTGCCTGGTAGCCAAGGTTGACTGAGGAACTGTGCGAGAAACAGCCCTGTGAGCCCTGAGGCGGAGAGCAGGAGGACGGGCTCCAGGCTCTGGCAGGGATGTGGCCCCAGCAGAGAGAGACTCCTGTGGTGAAGGTGTTCTGGATATCCACCCTGCAACTCATGAAGTACCCCACATCACAGCAGGTGCACATGCCCTGAAGGAAGATGCAGCCCATGGGAAGGCCCCATACTGGAGCAGGGAAAAGTGAGGAGAAAGGAGGGAGAGAGAGAAGCTGTTGGAGACTGACTGCAGCTCAATTTCCCATCCCCCTGTGCTGTTGGAGCGGAGAAGGTAGAGGAGTTAGGAATGATGCAGAAAAGCTGAGCCTGTGAAGGAAGGGGGCTTTGTTGGGAGAAGGTGGTTTAGGTTTTGTCTTTGTTTCTTGTGGTCCAACTCTACTCTTTACCGGTTAAATTATGTGAATTTTCCTCAAATTGTGTCTGTTGCACATGATGGTACTTGAGGTATGTGGTCCTCCAGTGGTCAGTGACTTCCCTGTCTTTACTTCAAGCCAGGACCTTTTTCATCTTATTTTCTCCCCTGTCCAGTTGAGGTGGGGTAGAGAGAGTGCAGGTGAGTGGGATCTGGCAGCTGGAAAAGCTCATCCCATCACAGAAGTTCCACGTAAATATTTACAAACTTCTCCACCATCCATCCTCTTTAAAAACTTTCTCTTCATACTCTGCTTCACTGTGGATTTTTATAAACCCCATGATAATCATTAGTTTCATGATATGTGACAGGATGGGTTATGTTGATTATCAAAGTGTTATGTATTACTGCGTATCTTTGTCTCTGTTGTATATAGACTGTATAGCTTAAAAAGCCCTGAGGGCAGTGATAACTTTGTTGTGTAAGGTTATACAGTATGCATTAGGCTAGAGTGCTGATTCATGAATAGGGTCCCTTAAGGATACTTACACAGATTAGTATTTTAGGCAACTAAATGCAAAAATCTTTTCTTCCCCTTACTTTGCAATACTTTTACTTAAAATGTAAACATTTTAAATACAAATTTAAGATTATATATTTTCATTCTTTCATATAGTCCACAAAAAAACGCCATATTAAAATTGCCAGAATATGAGTCAGTTACCATAAAAGACTATTTCTGTACAATGTAAAATAAAACAGGAGGAATGGAGTGGATGACCACTGGAGGTGCTTTACCACTCAAATTATTGTGTGGTTCTGAGGAGTAACAATCTCTCAAATCCTATTTGACAGGGAATTTATGCTTTTCTGAGTAAAGTAGTCAAAAAAATAAAGAATTTGCAGAATAGATCAATTCCATCCTGAATGGAATAGATCAATACTGTAATTCCAAACAACATACCTAGTAGTTGAGCATTCACATGAGAGAAATCATTCCCAAATCTCATGTTTATGGACACATTTGTTCTCCTCCAAGAAAAACAGCAAAAAAAAATATCAATTAATCACACGCAGTACTACAGTGATACACAAACAATAATTATTATACATTCTGTGGTTATCCTGTAAATATTTTCCAGTTGTTTTCAAAATATATGCATGTACAAGCACATACATGCACATACATAGGCATTCATAGATTTGGGGGGAATAGATTAATTTCATTTTTCCTTAATATTTAATAGACAGTGTGTGTTTCACCATTAACCTTGGGAAATTTTGACTAAAATATTTTTCTTTCATGTTACTTCAGATGTAAAGTTTCAATAGATTTTTGTGTCCATTACTTTTTCTTTTTTTTTTTTATTTTTTCTTAAAATTATCCTAGCAAATGAACTTACTAGCAATAATGTTCCTAAATCTGCAAATTTTAAAAGGAAGAAAGCAAAAGTAATTATGCACATAAATATATAGTTTCACAGTAGAATCAAAGTTACTTTCATCCAATCAGAAAAGCAGAAAAAATTCCATGTGATTTATGTTTCCACAGCAAGAATTAAATCATTCTGAGTACAAATTCAATTAATTACTTTGGAATGTTGTGTAGACCTGCAAGTGACAATACAGTATATTCTGGAAACTGTCTCAGAAAAAAATCAATAAATTTGGGAGGGTAAAAATTAGTGCATTTAGTCTTTTTTTGATTTTTTTTTTTTTTTTATTTTGAACGCCAGTGGAACAGGCTGCAATCTACTGCAAAGACCATTACTTGTTCTTTGATTATAAGAACCGGTATTTAGTTGTCAATATAATGAAACCAAACTGGTAGCTGATGAAAAATGACAATTGTAGCAAGTTTCATTAATACTGAAGACTGCAAGCACCACTGGTTACAGTTCAGAGGGAAACACCAACCTAGTCAAACAGCTTGTAAACTTGCTAAGCCAGACATACAAATTGCACCATTTCTTGTAGCAGTTCTACTGAAAGTGAGTAACTTCATTTGAGAGATTAAATGGTCTTCTCTTACTGTGCTTCATTTGGCTTACATGGAATGTGTCATAATCATGAGAGGACAAATTTGACTGAAAGGCTTTTTAGCCAAAACTTTAGAGAAGGGAAGGAAGGGAGGACACAGGTTTTAATTATGATATCTTAACGTGAGTATTTACTGAATACTGTGAAATAAGACCAATACTGACTTTTATGGAAAGAAAAAGAGAATATTTAGCCTCCTCATAATTTTAGAATTGAATAAGTATTGTCTTTTACTTGTTCTTAACTCATAAATATTATTCAGCCCTTATCTCTCCAAACTGGACTGTTGGTACAGAAAGACACGTAGGATGGGTTGTCTGTAGTCATGATCTGTAGTGTTGAGAGCATCATCAAAGCTACAGTCAGAGGAAGGGTCTGTAGCTCTGTAGGGCTTTATGTTTGAAAGCAAAGTATCCTTCTCAAATCTTAGAAAACGTGAAAACTACATAATTGTTAGATGACATATGAACAGAGCACCCAGGGCTTTCAGTTGTTTTTCACTGTATTGCCTTAAAAAACTATGCCAAGTTCATTTTATATTTCAGAATTATTTTAAGTAGAACTTTTCCTAATTTTTCCAGTTAGGATGGGTGATGTTATCTTAAAATATCGGTTCAAGTTTTCCAATAATTATAACCTATAGAGGATGACAGGCAAAAGAATTTAAAAATCTAACCCTATAGTTTATTGCAGCTTCTGTTCTGTATACATAACACACACCCCCACACCCACACCCACAGGCAAACTTTGAAACCATGTAGAAATGATAGTTGTATTTTTTTCTACCCTGCAGGGAAAATTGTTATAGCTTTTATCACTGAGGGTATGAAAAATTCAACATGAAATCATTTCAAATTAATGGGTATTTTTCTCTTAAGGAAGAAATAATTCTGTGCTGTACCTCCCGGAAGCCAAATAAGAAGATTTCAGCCTCTCGGGAGGAGATACAACAGCTTCACAGAAGAAGCCTTTTGAATGACTCTCATTTAATTCCCAGTAGGTACTTCATTTTCTCTTAAAGACTTAATCATTATTTTTCCTTTTTGTTCAGAACAAACATCTTTCTCTTCAACTGTAATAAAAAGGATCAAAACTCAAAGAGCTTATTTTTTCATAAAGCATATCACATGCACTTTTTCTTTCCAGTAGGAGACTTGTGAAGGGGAAGAAATAAATGTATATTTCTGCAGGATCCAACAAGAAAAGAAAATGTTGAAAGATAAATATATGGATAAGAAAAAATTCAATTAACGCCTATCTTATCTGTTTTGACACTTAACATTCTATAGATTAGAGTATCAACTGAAAAAAGAAATAAAATCTAAAATGGAAGCAGAACAGTTACATCTTTATCTTTTTAGAATTCAAAGCAATGTAAAGTGCTTCACAGAAGACACTTAATGACATTATTAAGAAAGAAGGAAAGGGAAGAGGAAAAAAAAATCCGTAAACTTTACCAGATGGATGCAAGTACAAGTTTGCAGGAAGACAGAACATTGATCTCTCAAGTAGAGATACAGAAGAAAGATAAAGGTTGAGGACCTCTAAAACCAAAATTCACCTTCTCTACAACATTGAGTACATTGTGAGGTTAACAAATTTCAGATAATAATATAGCAAAGTTAAGTTCTGAAAAATGTTTACTCATAGAAGTCTCTACATCAATGTTTCTGTAAAAATATGTAGAGTCATCCTTCATATTGTTCTCCATTAGCAAAAGATGCACAAGCTACCCTTTCTTTTCTGCACCCGTTTGTAATAACAAATTCATATCCCATTCTGCACTACTCTAGAAACAATATTTCTTCTTCAAAATTACTTTAAGGTCTCTGGATTATGAGAATAATAACATACACTGAAAAGTATTTTTGCATTCTCTAATGTTTTCTCTTTCAGAAAGAGAAAGATTAGTGCAGCTAAGCAAGAGAATAAGAATTCATATGCTCTAGGACTGCTAATAACTGTAGAAGTTCTCTATGGAGAACTCTGGAGCTGAGCAAAATGATAGAGAAAGGTGCATACAGGTATGCAATCAGCAACCAGTTCAGGCTCATGTAGAGTTGTGAAACAGAACTATAAGAATTTCAGGGACTGCCAGGCAATCTGAGCTGAATGGTTAATTATGAAGTTTATAATATATATGACATAGGAGTGACTGCAAGACTAATTCTCATTATAGCTTTAGGCACTTTTTGAGATCTTCTTTCTAATCACAAGCTACCTTTGTTTCATAAGCAAGTGCCTTTTCCTGACCTACAGGAAATATCTACAGAGCTAATAGCAAGCCTTATGAAATTATATTGCAAACAATCAAACTGTATGCTATAAAACAAACACATTGCAGCTAATCTACTCGTTTTATACTGACTTTTCAGGAAAAGAAAAGATCCTAGGAAGAAAACAGTGAAAAAAGAAAATAAAAATAAAAAGAGGACAAGAGAAAGTACTGGTTTTGGAAAAGTTACTGAAAGACTTGCCAAATGAGAATATCCTGAGCATCAAAATATTTCTGTAGTTTGTCTTTAACTGTGGAAATTATGATCCCAGCTACTGCCACTGATAATTGTATTTTGCTGTGCTTTCCATATTGGGTCAAATCTAGCTGTCAACCAGCTGAGAGAAACTGAATAAGTTGAAACTAAAATAAATATCTTTTTGGTTTTTTTGTTTGGGTTTTTTAATTGGGTTTCTGCTTAACATTTTGATGTTAGACAACTTAATAGGGCATGGAGAATATTACAACTCCACATTCTGCAATTTGATGGTCCATTTTCTAAATCAAGAATTCTTCCACAATTTTACTCCCTTTAATGGATTCTAGCTTTAGTAAAAAGTGGATTACAACACCCAAAATTGTAAAACTGTTAGGCAGTTTTTGTCACCAGATTTCAAGTGACAGCTTATGACTAAAAGAGGAAGTATTTCCAATCCATATTTATTTTGTGGCTGCAAATTCTGATTAAAGAAAGAACCAACCACATTTTTCTTCTTAAGCCTTAATTTATTTAGAAATCTGTCTACCCTTTGAAGTCATAAGGAAATGCAAGTATAAACATATCACCATTTCTTATTCAAAATTAACCAAGTTATCTCCCTCTTCACTGGGAAAAAAAAGTTTTTGAGGAAAACATATTCACTGATTCTATCCTGGGGAATATGAAATTGCAGTTATCTGTGCCACAATAAAATCCTGGGGTTGAGCAAGGATAATCTACTGAATTCTGCCCTTCTACCAGATAATTAACTGAGGATCTACTTTTCTTCAAAGAGAAGTTCAGGGGAAAAAACCCAGCAATTCATTTAACCTAAATTACTGAAGTTACTTAATAAATTAGAAGAAATAATGTTCATCTTTGCCTATTAGATTACTGCCAACTTCTTGCTGTTTGGGAAATACTTAGTTTGTTTATAAATGCCCCAAATACAGTAATTAACACATATATAGAAGATGCATACTCTTATATAATAGAGAACTACTGCTTTTTAACTTTCTTCAATACAAATACCATGTTATGACAACATCCAGGTTTAACATGAGCCTACAAAAGAATTTCCTTGCTTTTTTAATCTGTTCTGACTTTGCCATTTTGAAAATGCTTTTTGTCACAATGCAGCAATCTTCCATAACTTTCTTCCTCCGCTGAAAGTCTCAGCTCTATTCACAAAAATTACTTTCAAATCCATCAAAATGCAGAAAACTTGTTTTCCTTAAAAAAGAAATGCCAAAGATTTTTCAGAAAACCCCAAACTATTAATGTGAATTACTAGTGAGGAAGAAAACTCTGTGTCTTCTTCATATTTTACAATCTTACTACATAAATCTGTTTCCATTAAGGAGTAGAAAAATGAACATTAGACATAGCCAATTTTAAGTTTTTAAGCAACATACAAGATATTAATTAACCAATCCATAGCTTCTAATTCCTGACATGTATCTACATATCTATATCTATCTGTATCTATACACACACACACACACATATATATATACATTCATCTGCATATAGCCTTTCTTTTGCAGGAAGCAATTTCCTAAGATATAAAAGAAGAAAAGAAGAAGTTTTTAGTAAGACAAGGAGTCAAACTTATAAACATGTATCTCTACTTGTATTAATGGTCATGTATTCCTACTAGTCACTAGTAATAGATTGATTTTATTATCAAACACAGTTGGGACACCTTCTTCTGATAGAAGATAATTAATGAATTCTGAATTCTGTATCACTGAACCGACAAATAAGAGTCTAGCCTGTTCTTTCACACACAGAATGCAAAAATTTCAAAGTGTAACTACACAGCATGAGCAGGTTACATCACTGGGTACTCACTGGAGAGATATAAGTTAGAATCACTCTAGATGGGATACCTTTAAACAATAGAGGTTTACTGATTTTAAGGTTGTTCTATACACATCAAGGAAAATAAATTCTACTTAAATGTAAATTACTGAAAAATTAATTCTTCAATAGGTAAGGAAATTAATTGCTTTTTCAACAAAATCTCTATAGATGAGTATAATTTAGACAAATTCCTTCTCCCTGGATGAATAGCAGATACAATAACCTGTAAAATGTATTTCTGAGAAATTAATCCAAGAAAGAGAAAGTTAATTATTTTCCAGTAACTCATCAGTCAGTATACACTGAACTTACATTAAAATGCAAAATATAAGCATTGAGTTTAAAAAGGAAATATTTGAAGTTGCTAAGTAACAGTGTCTTTGTTTATCATATTGTTTTTGAAATGAAAGCACTGGAAGCATAAAACAAAACAAATGAATATACAAGAACATAATCCATTTCATAGTCAGCATAAGAAAACAAATTTTGCTCAAAGAATATAAATTAGTAAATATTCTTGACAATAACTTGATCTATGGTTCCATGGACTTTTTCTCTATGTATTATTGCTGTTATTTTGACTTTCAAAACATGTTAGTAAATTAAGAAATAAGAAACTACAGAAGAGGTTTATTAATGAATACAATTTCTGAAAAATATTCAAACTAAAAGATCATTCTATATCTGAATTTGGACACAGACTGATAGAAACATGAAATATTAATTTATAGTAAAAGTACCTAAGCATATATCTCTGATTGTGTATTTATTTAATCTCTCTCTAAAACTTACGTTTCCTTCTTCTTATAAAATCTAAGTTTATAAACACTTGTTATAAAACAAGTGATCAAGGTCAGGTCTGGTGGATCTTTGAACAACCTGGTATAGTGGGCGACATCCTTGTCCATGGTGGGGACATTGGAACCAAATGGGACTAAAAGGGACGTTAAGGTCCCTTGCAACCCAAACTATGCTATGATTCTAAGATTCTATGAAATAGAACAGGGATTAATTCTTCCTGTTTTTAAACCACTCAGGTTACAAAAAGCCAAGTTAGTGACTGTGCATTGAGGGACTGCATAGAGCTCTTCAGTTGTGGAGCAGTGTAGGCTCAACGAGGGCATAGCTGCTTTCCCAAAGATGTTGAGGCAGTTACTGAAGCTTAACAGTTCTCCCTCTGAAACACTTTCATCTTGTGCCAAATCTCTTGCAGTGAGTGGGGAGAAGGAAGTGGACCTAAGTGCCCTGTGAAAAGGAGCATCCCATCCTCATGATGATTTTCAGTTGGAGAGATGCCACCAGAGCCAGCCTGACTTAGCATTTGAAAGCTGAAATTGAACTGCTTAGTATTTTGTCTGCCCTACTACTACCTTCAGTTTTCCTGTTTGTGTCATCATTTTATCGCTGAAAAGACGTGGTTAACTTTGACAGCTTTCAACTTTTTCTTCACTGTAAGTAAATGAAGTCAAGACTTTTTGTATTCTGGTAAATGAGACAGATCATCAGCTATAAAAGGTGACATTGGCCATCTTCTAATGTGCTTGACTGCAGTAACTGGTGGTGGCCTTTTGTATCTCTCACTGGATATGCAGCTGAAGTAAATAGCAGGCCTCAGTCACCCCGCAAGGAGCACTTCAGAATCAATATATCACAGAATCATAGAATATACTGAGTTGGAAGGGACCCACCAGGATTCTTGAGTCCAACTTCTGGCCCTGCAAAGGACACCCCAAGAATCACGCCATGTGCCTGAGAGCATTGTCTAAACATTTCGAGAACTCTAGTAGGCTTGTGCCATGACCACTTCCCTGGAACAGGGGAGCCTGTTCCAGTGCTCAACCACTCTCTGGGTGAAAATCCTTTTCCTGATGCACCACCTAAACCTCCACTAACTTGGCTTCATGCCTTTTCCTCAAGCCCTGTCACTGATCACAAGACTGAAGAGAATGGTACCTGCCCCTTCGCCTCCCTTGTGGAGATGTTGAAGACCACAATGAGGTCTCCCCTCAGTCTCCTCTTCTCCAGGCTGAACAGATCAAATGATCTCAGCCTCTCCTCATACGGCTTTCCCTCCAGACACTTCACAATCCTCGTGACCCTCCTTTGGATGCTTTCTAAAAGATTAGGTTTTTTTTTATGTCATGGTCCCCAAAGTGTCTATGTTTGACCTTTCATTGTTAATTGAAACAGCGTTTTTCCAGTTTTTTTCCAGAGTATTAAATGAATAATAACTAATGTCTGGCAAAATTCTTGGTGTCATGGGTTTACCAACCAGCCCCCCTGGGGCTGAAAATAGTTCTTCCAGGTGGATTTCCGGAGCAAAGCCAATCAAAAGTTTTAGTAACACCTCTGCCAATTACATATTTAAGAAAATGGAAGAGAAACCGTGGGGAAAGAAGAGATAAGAACCATGAGGTAGAAAAAGAAAAATGGAAGAGCCAGCGCAGTAGCCAGCCCTGCTGGGCCCAGGTGTGTGCCACACCCCCCTGTGCCAAGTCTGCCCCGGGTGAGGGGTAACAGAGTAGAGAAAGAGACTTCCAGAGAAAAACTGCCTGGACAAGATGTGTTGCAGGAGGAATTCCAGGCAGAGAGATAGCGCAGCCTCCAAAGCTGGCAGCCGGAGGAGAGAGAAGAGAAGCCCGAAGTGGGGGCTCCTTCTCTCCCCCCCTCTCTCCCTTCAGCAGGGAAAAGACTGAAAACTAAAAACCCCTGCCACATGTGGAAGATTACTGAGTGAGGAGACCCCTTGCAGCTCATGAAGGAGCCCACGCTGGAGCAGAGAAGTGCATGAGGAAACTGTGACCCCATGGGAGGCTTAAGATGAAACAGAGTCCTGCTGGAGACCTGTGGCCCCTGGACAGAGAAACCTACACTGGAGCAAGTCATCCCAGATAGGACTTGTGATTCCAGTGAGGGTTTCATGCTGGTGCAGCTGAATTTGTGACCCTAAGGGACAGCAGAGAATGGAAGACCTGCTACTAGAAAGTGGACTCATGTTAGAAAAGTCCATCAAGGACTGTCTCTCATGAGGGGGAACCCCAAAAGAAACAGGGGTGGACTCAAAATCCATTATCCCCTGTAACTGTGGGAAGATCATGGTGAGACAAGTGTCCCCTTGCAGTCCATGGAGGACCCCAGAGGGCCCGGGTAACCCCAGCCTTTGGTCTTAGCCCAGGAGGGGGTAGACCCAGCACTGAGGTCGAAATAGAAGAGAGAGAGAGAAAGACAGTTCCAGCTGTGACGAATCAGAACTGTCATCCTAGAGACAACTGAAGAACAACTTTGAAGTGCTGCAAAATTATTTAGAAGACCTGTAGCTCTAGAAATGGAAAAGAGACTGCTTCTCCTCCTAAACTGATACAAGGGGGGAGAGGCACTTCTATAAATACATAGTACTTTTGCCTAGTTAGAATTATTGTAGATATAGTTCTTTAGTTTTTTTCTTGCTATTAATAAATCCTAATGTTATTCTCCCCATATCAGATCTCTTTTGCCCACATAAACCTTCTCTCAACTTATAGCAATTGTGTAGGGGATGAGAAGAAATTGGCTCAAAGCAAACTCACGACCTTTTTGGTAGAGAATGCGGGTAGCGCCTGCCAGGAGAGGCAGGGGCCGAATCAGACGACCATCACTTGGCTTTCTATCAAGATTTTCAGATCTTCTAAAAGATATTTTTTTGCTTTTATCTTTCCTCCCTTTTTCAAGTGCAGTTGACTTTTACTTCAGTTGCTACAAATGTTACCATATGTATATATAAACATAGACATGCACAGGGGCAGGGAAAATGATGGTACTTTGCTGTAGCTCGCATTTCTCAGACACTTTGTCATTATCCCAGATAATTTGGTGCAGTCCTTCAAGTTAAACTTCTGAAATCATCCATGCTTTTGGGGTATGTGTTGTAAAAACCCCGAAAATGTGAGAAGATTTTTTTCCCTTAAACAAGCAAACAAATCAACCAGCCCCATTTTTTGCCATGCTTTTTATAATGCCCTATATATTTTTTGAAGAAAAAAGAAATTCAAAGAATGATTAAGGCTCACATTCAGTTCTCTATAGGTATCCACAATTATTGCTTTTAGTGCTTTGCTCTTTTCTTTTTTTGTGTGTGTTTTTGTTTAGGTTTATTGTTAGTTTCTTTGTTTGTTTTGTTCTCTGTATGTTAGCAAAATGAATAAAACCAGGCTTTTGATCAGGCAAATGAACTTTCAAAAGCATAATTTTGGAGGTATTAATAAGGTATTTTTTTAAGTTAACTCTTATTCTGCTAAGATAAAAAACACACACATCTGTCTTTAGGTTTGGTTTTTTTTGTTGGTTTGGTTTGGTTTGGTTTTTTTAATAAAGATTTATCTCTGAATATTTTTTAAGAAAACAGGGCTCACTTGGCTCATACACTGTTGTGCCTCTGGAATAAGTAGTCCATTTCGATGTCATGGCTGCATACTGGGACCAGAGATCAGCCAACCCAGCAGGTATTTCTTACAATTATCAGTGACTATGAGAAGAAAATTCAACATACAAGCTAAGTAAAAGCACATCAATTTAAAAATATTTCCTTTAAAATGGGAAAACGGATTTACCATCTAGCTTTTTGTCTTCCTTAGAAACGTGGGGAATTTCCTTGTCTTAATCTCAAAGTGGATAATGTTAACATTAAATTCCTTTTCATCACAAACATCACTTAAGAGGGGTATGGAACTGTGTGAACTATACTTTCTATTCATGAATTTTATGGCTCTTTATCCAGAATTGTTTCTGGCTGCCCAGCACAAATCATCTCTCATTATCGGGATGAATATATAATAAGGCAAACAAACTTTTCTACCATATAATTTTAGTAGGCAGCATTTAATATTTACATATTAGCATAAGGGATACAAAGTTACTATATACTAATGCTTTGCCAAGCGGAAAGACAATATCCTTGGAATTGCTTGGCACTGCATTTCAAATGGCACATTTCAGGTGATTTATGTAAATTTCCATCTTTTACAGAACATAATGATACAAATCAGTTAAATTTCATCACAACAGTTTCTAAGTGTTTAAAACTATGGAGAACACGATAGTGATCTCATTAACTGTAAGTTGAAAATTGAATTTCCATTTCTAGGCAAAACTGTTATTGCTCTACTCATGATCTGCAACACTTTTTATATTTCACAGGCTGTAGCAGCCACTATTTCTTTCCCTTAGTGTCCTAATTGAGTATGACCAAAGCAATAAAAAAGATCAGCTGATACTGATCTTACCCAAAGTGACCTTATTGTCTGCTTTCTGGCTGGTATTATCTTGACAAAGAACAGCAATATCCAACTTCACTTCATATGCTTAGAAACCTTAAGTATATACAGAGCTCATAGCTTAAGCCATTGATATATTGAAAAAAGGAGACAATAGCACAGCAAATGTTTGCCTTTCAATCTGACATTACACTGAGAAGGATAATAAACACTGTGTTCATAAGAAGAAGTATAGCTAAAGCAAGCAAAACCCCATCATTTCTGAAGAATATGAATGCTGGGAGGTATTAGGAGAAAAAGGTCAACTGACTGTCCAAAGCCCATCAAAAAGGTTAGTTACATCAAACAGTACAGCTGAGATACGTCCTGGATCAACTGCAGGAATATTTGTCTATGTATTCCTTGTTCCTGTCCTCAAAAGTTTTTATTGGTAGTTTTGACTAGAAAATTGAAAAGGGCAATGATGAGTTGAATAAAACCAAATTTTTTTCAGGTTATACTTAAGCATATTAGTCTCATCGCAGCAGACTGATAAGGTGATATACAGCTACTGATCCGTAACTGCAGATGTGTCTCAAGTGTATAATTTCCTAAACTTATACTTGCTAAGAGAAGCAATTTGCGTAATGACTGAACACATCATAGTCAGTAACTACAAAGCTGTTTTTCAAAACTTCATCTTCCGTTTCATTATTTTTCTAGGACTGCAGGAATTTCTGTTGTAGATGCTATAAACTTAGAAGCATAACTTAACCTACCTTAAACACTGATATACAATGATATCATTATAAACATAGATGACTTTCTATATGTCTGCATTTAGAGCAATTACCCAGCAGAGTTATATCAATGACTTATCTGATACATTGTATCTTGGTGCTCAATATAGCTAGAAGAATGCCAATCAAATAAACAAACAGAAAAGTTTTCAAGTTCTTAAACAAGCAAATTCTTACATGTCATTTCTACATGAAAGAAGAAAATGGAGAAAATGTTTAGGGTACCCAAAGAGTCTAGAAGTAATAAATTTTAGTAAGCATCAAGTGCTAACATACTGTAGAAACTGAAGATATTGCAGCATAACAGAGATGAAATATCCTCCTGCTTTTCTATAGGAGCTCAGTTTCCATAAACAAAATCAGTATGCCACCAAACTGACAACTTTTACAACATGCTTTCTTTCTCTTGACTTCTTCTCATTAAATCACTTCTACACAAACAGAAACCCGTACTGGACTTTTATTTGCCATGTACGCTTTTGGTATCCCTAGTAAGCTGTGTTAATGTGTTCTACAAAAAATTTTATGCTTTATTTTGTTTAGGCACTACTATTAGCTACGTTCAGAAGACAAAAGCTATTTCTTGTGTTGGAACAAAAAGTGAACAGTATTTCTATCATCATATTCTCCAGCCTCTCATGATCTTGCAGATCTCTCTATCAATCCTCTAGCATGACTTCACTTTGACTGCTTTCAACATGAAGTATTTGTGTTCAACTAGTTTCCTGTCTTTTAACTTGTATAGGATGCTGTATCTATCCACTATCTCTACATTTTATTTAATTTTTTCTTATTTCCTCAGTAAATAGATCACCCTTATTAAGGTGTTCACTGTCCATATAGCATGAGGAATGTGATGAAAATTAAAGCAGATTGCCACTACCTGTTTCTACCTTCTGTATCTTAGTTATTAGATGATTTTTCTTTGTCTTGTAGAAGCAGAGATCTGCTTACCTACGACAATATAGAGAAATTCAAGATTGTTTGTCATTCATTATCTGTACAAATATATCCCAGGGTCATCTTTTTAACACCTACGAGAACGAAACAGAAATACTAAGCCGATTTTAAAAATGGCTAATTGAATCTAAAAGATATTTACATCTTAATAAGGCCACAAATGAAATAACTTATGCAAAAAAGGATGACATATTAGGAAGCCAGGAATGACACATCCTATAAGTAAATATTTATATCTGGGGACCCCTCCATTTGAGAATTTTCAAGTCAGTCTGCTATGACTTCTTTGCAAATATTTAGTTAAATCCTTCCCATTGGCTTTTTATGTACCAGGATTTCTTGGTAGGCCTTATTTTGCATACTAATTGTTATTTTAGACTATTACCAATCTAGGAAAAGCACTGTTATTAATTTTTTCACCTAGTTCACTATGAATTTTGTGTCACCTTTGATTTAGTAGATTCAAATACACTGATTTGAAGGATAAGAAGAACACTGAAATAGTACATAAAATACAATATTAAGAGGAAAGGATGAAAAATAAGGATTGACTCTCAGATTGCTGCTAAAGGCATAGTGCATTTATGACTTACAATTTTGTAGACACCAAAAGATTTACAGTGTGTTTTTTTAAAATCTTTAATAGGATCTAAACAATGAGATAGGAAAAGACTGAAATCTAGACACTGAATTTGTATGAAAGGCTCACAAAGTAACCATTGTAGTATCAGAACAGACATTACAAAACCAGTATTTTCTGCTGTGTAATAGCTTATAGGAACTAAAAACTTCAAAATTTTTTGCCTTATCTGACTTGCATGGGTGGTCAAATAATACACCATAAAATAAAAGCTGAATGAGTAGCAAACAAGAAATATTATATTTGACATGTTTAACATTTTAATCTTGACTCTGTTTCAAAATTTAAGAGGGTTAAACCATAATATCAATAAAAACAAAGAAGGACAAAATATGTTTTATTGCTTTTATGAACCCTGTTTTTCTTGTCAGCAAAAATCATGTTAAGAGAAGACTACTGGTAATCAAAGACTTATGTGAACAAATAGGAAGAACAGTTTGGGAGAGAGTGAATTTAGCTATTATGGTCATCTGTTTTTGGATACAAGTTGTTACCAGTTGAACCCTTTTGGAGTAATAAATTAATTTTTACATACATTTGCAATTTAACTGAAAACCTGAAACTTTCATTCAAATGCCAAAATATCATCTGTAGTCATATATCTTGATTCCTTCACTTCACACCTAAACAGATGGAAAAGTAAACCAGAGGACAAATAACTGCAAACAAGTCTCTCTTTAGAAAGACTAGTATCACTCTTATGCAGTCTAGACTGTATGAACTGCAAAGAGCTCTTAGGGTAAAGCACTAATCTGTGGGAAGAAGAAAATTGTCACCTTTTCTTAAATCTTTTCTTGTTCTCCCTGTTTCCATCAGAGCTAATTTTAAGCAAAGTGCAAACATGCTAAAATTTGGAAACTCATGATGATAAAAATTTTTTGACGTATGTTACTCATTAAGATCAGAAGCAGAACCAGCTACAACTGACAGTCAAAAAACTCCAAAAATAAAGACTTTCCAGATTTTAAAGCTATTCCTTTGTGAAATAATTTTTTAAATTAATGTATCAAATATGAATTTATCTGATATCCTTTTATAGTTTTGATTTGAGCCAGACATCATTTCCTGTTACAATCCAGGTCTTATTCTTAACAGTCTCACGTAATCTCTGTCTGATAGAACAAGTCAGTTTATTATGACCTGAAGTAGCAGTCAATAGAAAGATCATGATTTAAAAATTAAACAAAGAAGAATACATTACTTTTTAGGCCAGTAAAAAATCCCATCAGCAACAAAACTCCTTTGTCCATAAAGCATTATTAAATTTTTTAATTTTTTTCTTAACTCAATATTTATTACTAATGTTGAAGTCTTGCTTCTTTTTGTCACCTAATAATGAGAACTATCACACTGCTCCAGAATTTTTCCTTTAGAGCATGATCTCTCCCTCTGCTCAAGTTAATTCCTAAGTTTCTTGCAAGCTGGCTCATTTAATGGATTATCTTTGTTATTATAGATATGGCTGCAAAATGATGAACCAATCTGAAAGGTGGATTTTCTTAAACTGGATATGGGCTTGGGTAATCAATATCAGTTACAAGAGCAAATATTTGGGCTTTTCTGCCACCTTCTGAAACATCTGATTTTGTGAATGGAATGCGACATGTTTGGGACTGTGAAATTGAGCTTTGGGACAGAGCCCTTCTTCTGTGGCAATGAAGGACAGAAAGGAAGGACAGAGGGGAGTCTGAGGAGGTATGACAGCTGATATAAAAAGAGTACTATAAAAGAGTTCCACCTTAAAAATTTCTACTTTTCAGCTCTAAAACAAAAATTAAAAAAACATCCTCTGTCTTGCAGGAACAAAGTAATAAAACTCTGTTGAAAACAAACCTAAATAAATGTTAAATTTTAGATGGGAAAGGCCACACCATCTGTTACTATGTACAAACAACAACATTATTAGATTATAAAGAATGTATTGGCACAGAAGATATGTCTGCTTTCAGATTATTAAGTTAGGAGGCCTACATAGAGAAAGATTCTATGAGTGGGAAAAAAGAATCACTTTTACAACTTAAAGTACAACAAGAAAACAAGCTTATTGAGATGTGAATGAGAACAAGACTGGTCCATACCATGAAATGTCATGAGCAGCAAGAGATTGAAATACTTATTTATGGTTTAAGGACAATATGAACAGATTGCAAAACTGTGAAGCTGGTGACTTCAGTCTGTGAAGCTTTGAACCTAGTGGCTTCAAAACTGTGACTTGACTGCATCAGTCAAGGCCTCTTGAGATACCTATGGTGAGTCAGACACAAACGATGGATGTAGTAAATAATTGTCCCTGGAACCAGTCTGTCACAGATTCTCCTTAAGAACAGTTCATATTTGTATGTGGTTTTATAAAACACAGCAAGGAGATTAATCCTAATTGATGCAGTAGGATTAAAGGATTTGAAAAAAAAATGATTAAATACAAATAACTTGGTCATCCACAAATAAGAAAAAATAATGTCCAAAATAAAAGAATGTTATAGATGCTAAATAAAATGTCAGTTTATTTTCTGTCACCAAGAAAAAAAATCACCATAAACTTTCAAAGGTATAGTATAGGAGTAGTATAAGAGTAACAATTCTGTGTTTCTAGCAAAAGAAGACTTACCTCTGTTCTGGGCAAGTTTATGGAAGAGATCATCCCAAATACCATCACATGGCACATCCAAGACAACTTGCCCAACCAATATGGATTTACAAAGCGAAGGTCCTTCTTGACCAACCTGATCTCCTTCTATGACAAAGTGACCCACTTAGTAGGTAAGGAAAAGGCTGTGGATGTAGTCTATC
Organism: Empidonax traillii; assembly: GCF_003031625.1. NCBI lineage: Eukaryota > Metazoa > Chordata > Aves > Passeriformes > Tyrannidae > Empidonax > Empidonax traillii. The sequence goes on from NW_020955442.1 coordinate 1,720,147, forward strand.
TAGACTTCAGTAAAGCATTTGACACCATCTCCCACAGCATTCTCCTAGAAAAACTGGTGGCTTTGATAGGTAGACTCCTTGATGGATAAAAATTTGGCTATATGGCCAGGTCCAGAAAGTTGCAGTGAATGGTGCTAAATCCAGTTGGCAGTGGGTTGCTGATGGTGTTCCCCAGGTCTGTGTTGTGAGGCCAGTCCTACTTAATATCTTTATTGATGATCTGACTGTGGAGATTGAGATGACACCAAGTTGAGTGGGACTGTTGATCTGCTTGAGGGTAGGAAAGCTCTACAGAGAGACCCTGACAGACTTGCTTAATGGGCTAAGGACAAGTTCCTGAGGTTCAATAAGGCAAAATGCTGGGTCATGCACTTGGTTCACAGAATCATAGAATTGTTAGGGTTGGAAGTGACCTCTGGAGATCATCTAATCCAATTCCCCTGCAAAAGCAGGGTCACCTAGAGCAGGTGACACAGGAACTTGTCCAGGTGGGTTGCAGCAACCCCATGCAATCAAGCCAGGGGAGGAGTGACTTGAGAGCTTGACAGAAATGGACTTAGGGGTGCTCATTGGCAGCCGGCTGAACATAAATGAACAGTGTGAGCAAGTGACCAAGAAAGCCAATGTCACTTTGGCCTGTATCAAGAATAGTGAAGCCACAGAACTAGGGAATTGATCACCATCCTGTACTCATCACTGGCGAGGCCACACGTCGTGTACTGCATTCAGTTTTGGGTCCCTCAATTCAAAAAGTACATTGAGGTTCTGGATCACATCCAGAGAAAAGCAACAAGGCTCATGAAGGGTCTAGAAAACATGCCTTGTGAGGAATGACTGAAGGATCTGGGTCTGTTTTGTCTTGAGGTTGCTCAGGGGGAACCTCATTGCTCACTACAACTACCTGAAAGGAGGTTGCAGTGAAGTGGTGTTGGTCTCTTCTGCCTTGCCTACAGTGAGAGGACAAGAGAAAATGGTCTTAAACTGAGACAAGAGAGATTGAGATTAGATATTAGAAAAGAATTTTTTACTATTAGGGTGGTCAGGCACTGGAATCTGTTCCCCAGGGAGGTGAGGGAGTCTCCATTCCCGGATGTGTTTGAGAGGTTTCTGGATGTTCAAGAGATGCGCTGTTTGATACGGTTTAATGGTTTAGGAGTTACAACTGAGAGTATTAAGTGGATGGTTGGCCTGGATGATCCTGAAGGTCTCTTGCAACCTTGATGATTCTCTGATTCTGAGCCTAGTAATGGAAAACACCAGTACTGGTTTGGTTTTGTGTGTAAGAAAGCTCATTACTGTGTCATTCCAAGGCATACATAATTTGGCCCAGCTAAGAACTCAGGCATTTAGGTTCTTAGGCAGAGAAGTTTGCCATGTGTTCTCTGACCCTTGTGCATGTTTTATATACTTAATTGATATGACCTGTTCATTTTTGTCTAATACTTTATAATATGTAATTCAAACAGAGATAACCCTTCTCATGAAATATCTCTGCAATAACCTATAGTATTTCACTCGAATTGTACTGCTGCACAACTGGGAGATGGTTGTGCACCATCCCTTGGGGTAAGGCTGCATATTGTTATTCTAGTGCAACTGTGAAAAAGGTAGTCCAGCTTCAAAGCTCCCAGATTTGCTGGTTCTGATAAGGCACAGATGTTAACACAAAACTTGTCTTAACACTCATAGGAAATGGACTGAATTTTGAGGGGGATCATGAGGACCTACCGAAGAGATCACCGTAGTATATTCAGTTATTCCTGAGATCGTGAACATGCACACAATGTTCAGCATGTCTCTGTTGAAACTATTTTGTACCAACTAGTTCCAAGTGTGAGAGGCCCTGATGTAACAAGCTATACTTAGAGAGCATGAAAGATCTGCATCACTTGAAGTTATGGATATAAATTGGGCTGGAATAAACTGCTTGACTGGGAAACTTGCAGAGGCACAATCCAGGCAAGACATCTCGTATTTTCAATCAGAGCAACATGATACATCACTTTATATAGAGACAAATTGAAAAAGTTTCTACTCCTACCAAAAATTTATCGTTAACACCTAAGTGTGATAGGCTCATTTAACACCAGGCACAAGAAATTCTTTGGAAGACATAATGAGCTGCAGTGTGGTTTATGGTGTATCCTTGTTGTTACATGGACCCAAGCACTTTATTAGGAGAGAAAAGATTAATAATTTCCCACTGTGTATATCCATGTCTCTGTCTTGAAGACCTTGTAACATTCTTGCCTTTTCTTCTCAGGGGGCACATAATACTGGAAACAGTTCAGAGAAGGGTATCAAGGGTGATCAAAAGTCTAAAATATATTCGATATCAATACTTTTTTTTTTTATGTTGGTGGTGTGTGTTCATTTGCATGTTTTCCTCTAAATCTTGAAAGATTTTCCTATGAGCAGCATAGGAAAAGCAATTAGGAAATGTGTTTCACTCTCCTCTGATATGAGTAACGGCAACATCAGTTAAAGCTGGGAAGTGAGAGGTTCAAAATAATCAGACTGAAGTACTTTCTCTGGCACTGTAAGTGCAGAAGACCTTATTCAAGGAGGGGGGGAATTTATGTCACTCAAGGAAGCTTTTCTGGGAATGAACATCTTCCCATGGATATTTTGGAATTTTTTTCTTCTCTTGCCATACAGGGAGGTTAACTCCCTGAAAAAATAAAATTCTTATTGACAGCCCTGAAGGCCCTGAGAGGGACAGCCAGGCAAGCCATTAAAAAGGCCCAGAGAGGAAAAAACAATGCATTATTTCATACCTATTGCCATGTTAGTGTTCTCAGCTTTCAGAAATAAATTTTCCTAAATCCTTCTGCTACCTGGTATTTGGAGTACTTGTGTGCAATTTTCCTTCACAGACACATTGTAATTAAGCTGAGGAATTCTCTTCTGGCAGATGCTATGAGTTCATTAGTCAGTCAGATAAATTAATGAAACAAGAGTGCACTGTAAAAAACCACTAATAATTATACGAGTAAAACCGAAGACGGAATTTATTATGCATATAATCTCCAAATCTTTAATCTCTTCAGCCTGGTAAATCCTGAAGATGCATTACTTTATGTGTACACTGTTTTGTTGTCTTCTTCAGGCTTTTAGATCTGACCACAAAATGGTGGGCCAGGCAAATTTTTTGCTTCCATAAAGTATATATTCCCTGATACCTTTACTTCCTCCCTTTTCTACAGGCTATGAAAGTCTTCTGACTGCCTTCAAGCAGAAAAGTAGCTAAAAAAAGAAAACAGAAGGCTGCTTTCTTTTAAATTATATTGTTCAGACTTTTTCTTTCAGCTGATACTTGGAAATCCAGGTGAGCCATCATTTCTAAGACTTATGAGAAATGGATAACATCACTTTTAAGAATTTAAAAGATTTTTTTTAAACTGGATTGCAGTGAAATCCAATTATCTCACTATTACAGATTATATACCTTTCTTACATTCAGGGTATTTGAAAAAGAGTTTATTTTTATACTGGACAATTTTCATATTGCTGATTTACTGTGCCCAATAGTGTGTGTAATTCTCATTTCTTCTGAAACTCTCAGCTTTTGTCTTGTACCTCCAGTGTGTTTACAGCATTTTCTATGAATTTTATATATAGATATAGATACTGCATGTCAAGATTAAGAGGTCCATTTTCTTACAAAACAAGAAACATGTTTTACGTATTATGCTACAAAAATGGATACTCCATATTTATACACTCTTGCAATATTATGCTTTAAAATATTAAATAAAATATCTGAAGGCTGTTTTTACCTTTATGAATTTCTAGGTAATGATGTTTTTCTATCAACTTCAAAAGACAACAGGGACATCACTAGCATGTATTATATCATCATTCTTAAACAATTAAGGTTACTATGCATAGAATCATAAAATTGTTTAGAAGAGATCATTGAGATCAACATAGAATCATAGAATCAATGAATCATTAGGATTAGAAAAGAGAGCATCACAGAATCATTTTAGGTTGGAAAAACTTTTCAGATAATCAAGTCCATCTGTTACCCCAACATGGCCAAATAAACCACTAAACCACATTTCTAAGCAGCACACCTACACTACTTTTATATACCTTCAAGTCTGGGGACTCCACCACTTCACTGGGTAGCCTGTTCCAGTGCTTGACAACTCTTTTGGTGAAAATTTTTTTCCCAATATCTAACCTAACATGTCACTGGTACAACTTGAGGCCATTTCCTCTAGTCCTATCCCTCGTTACTCAGGAGAGGAGACCAATCTCCACAAGGCTACAACCTCCTGTCAGGTAGTTGAAGAGCAATAAGATCTCCCATGAGCCTTCTTTTCTCCAGGCTAAATAACCCCAGCTCCCTCAGCTGCTCCTCAGAAGACTTGTTCTCTAGATCCCTCACCAGTTTTATTACCCATTCGCATATAAAAACATTTCACTGAATGAAAAGAAAAAGAGTTTATCCCAGGGGATGCCATTTGGTTTCAGTGGAAGTCCCAATGCGGCATTCACACTATCATAGTATATTTGGAATTTTTACAGATCAGAGATTTTCATAAACCATACATGAGCATACCTATTCAAATATACGTAGATGTGAACATCTTCAAACCTGAATCTTTTCCTCAGCTTATAATTTATTTCCATATAGACACTCTTTGTCCTTGCAATTTTAAGTGCATTTTGTAGCAAGTTTTAATGCTAGTTCATTTTTAAGCCAAAGAATATTTCTTATTTTCTATTTTAAATTGCTATTAATGATTTCCTATTTAATTGATCACATTATTTTAATTAAAATTTGTGCTTTAATTCTCAGTCATAATTTTTAAATATAGTGTGTAGATAATAAAACTTTCTAAAAATATCTCTAAAACAAGCAAAAATATCATGAAATTGCAAGTAATTACTTCATTTTTCCTCCATAAATGCTCTTGTAAACAAAAAGTGACTTAGCCAAACATTTATAAATTAAGATATTAATATTATAATAGATATCAGTAATATACATATTGACTTTTTTTTCACTGAACTATTTATGAATCTCTTGTATTCTGTTTGGGTTTTTCTGACCTGGTATTTAACCTACTTTTTCCAGTTTTGCAACATAGTTACTGCATAACACATTTTTTGGTAATTTTTGGACAATAAAGTAAATCTTGCTAGTCATATTGCTGTTCTCATACATCTGAATCTTGCCTTGGGAAAATAAAAAACAAAGGTAGCCCTGCAACACTACACTGGTAGGGAAAATAACCCACTTTTTCTTGTTTATGTATTATGTATATATCATGAATGTATTCCCACATTCATGAGTTCAATTTTTCTGTCTATCCTTTACTTTTCAGCTAATCCTTTTCCTTTTTTAACTATTAATGAAAAAAAAACAAATTAGAAAAAAAAGTCATGTTAGACAATTCAGTGTTGCCTATCCATGAAAAGCATAACATGAAAAATTACTAGAAAGAATAGGATTTTTAAAGTTAATGCTCTATATGAGCAGGTATTTCTGCAAGTTTCATAGAAATCAAATGCTCCACAGGAAGTAAACACCATATAACTCACTGGGTAACCAAAAAGATGTATATGAGCAGCAATAATAATAATATATTCTTCATGTTTCACAAAAATTTCATATTTCCTGCTCAGGGATATGTTATTTCAATATAGATATATTCACAGGGTCAGCAATTGTAAGAACGATGGATGACATAACAGGAATACCGAGTTCTCTTCTTGAGTATAACTGATAGCAGATAGTGGGGAGTAGGAAGCACTCATGAGGGTTCAAATGTTTGATGGGTGATACTGAGAGCAGGTTTCATGAGAAATTGTGGAAGCTTAATTCTCTCTTTTGGCTACATCCAGATGAGTTAGCTTCTCAATAAAACATGAAATGAACAAAAAGGGAACTTTTTTTTTTTTTTTTTTAATCTGGTAAGAAAATGAAGTTTGGAAGAATTTAAAACAACAATTTCTTATGAGTTCAAGATTACTTTAGAATTATATTAAGTAACACCTTTGGTGTTATTCCCCAGGTATATGGTATAAGTCAGATGTTTCCATTGCTTCACTAGACTCACCATTTTTGAATGTCCAGTTGTACCTTCAATATATTGTTTGGATAAAACCAGACTGTTTGGCAATATTATTTCAGTTACAAAATGAATGTCACACATTTGTATCAGGAATTCTGTACCTATTGCAATACAAAAGCAGAAACAGAACTCTTACCTCAAACAATCATGGAATTGTTTAGGGTGCAAGACCTTTAAGATGCTGAAGACAAAGGAGAAGTGTAGTTTCAGAGAGGGAAAATATTGCATTCACAAGTCCCACACTGAGTCCTTTCTTCAAGATCAATGGGAAATATTTTCAGACTATATATTTATATATCATTCATATCATCTCTAATGTACTGGTGGGGCAGATGATTTATAAGAATGGAAACAGTACAAAATCATGCAGGCTTTGCATTCAGCAGCCAAACCAAAAATAATTTGGAACCAAAGTACAGATTCTTATTTGCAAAATTCTTTATTTAAATACATAAAGAAAAATGTCTCTAGCACCATACAAAGAGTGGGAAAGCTCTTTTAGTCTGAACTGAACTTTTCCCCGTTGTTACTTAATGCATTTGCACACCTAGTCAGCAATGAGGCCTGTAATTCCTGATATTGACAGCAGAATTAATAGAATGGTGTAGCAACAGTATTTTTCTGGTGAAGAAAATAAATTATCCTTTGCTATTTAAGGTTGCAAGAATATTAATTACTCTTATTTACATTAGCAACTATGCTATAGCACATGTACCAACTGCTGCATGTTCCTGAAAAATCCCTATTACTTTATAGTAGAACCACTGGCAGTGCCCGGGAAATTACATACACAGATCTGGAGGTTTGCAGGCTCATTCTTTTGTGTACACTGAAAAGAGAAAAACATTCATCAGCCTTTTATTACCGCATATACAAACAGTCACAATAAGATTGCATAAGCCTTTGTTTTACAGAGAAAACTGTAAGAAATTCAATATAAAACCAAAACTGGTAGCAAAACAGGTAAAGAGATAAGACTTTGCAAAATAACAGAAATGGAAACAGAGTTCCAGAAGAACAGCATTTTATGTTAGGTTTTTGTTTTAAAAGAGGTCCATTTAAGAAACGACGAAAAAAATCTGTCTTATTCCACATCCTGGTGGAATCAAATACCCTGACATTTAGGGAATAAAGAAGCAGTAGGAGAGGAGCTCACGCAGACACTGGTTCTTAAAAAATAGCCACTAACCTGGCACATAAAAGAAGTACAAAGATGACTGTAGTAGCTGGGGACTCCGAACAGATTCTTATTCCAGCTTTGGACTGCTGGAAACATCCTCTTTAGTTCTCCATTACAATGAACCCTTAGGAAGGGCCTCTCACATACTGAGAGACAGTAAATTTATGTTAGATGAATTGGAACCCAGGACAAATCACATAACGTCCTTCAAATCTTCCCAACTCACTGCAAATGTCTTTTTCAGCAGGTGAAATTTAATTGTCTTAAGTGTTAAATCCTCACAACCTTAAACAAAAATTGATTGATGCTTGTATCCTAAGGAAGGGGAATAATTTCCCCTCATGTTTAATCCTAACTGGCAATGCAAAGCAGACTAACCTTTTGTTCGTGTTTGAGTTGATTATTTTGGTTTGGGTTTTTAGGTGAATTGTTCATAGCAGCTTGCTAATTTTTTGTCTTGTTCACATTAAATATAATTGCTCAAGATGTAGAAAAAACACCGGTATGTGTACCTCTTTGCACACTTTACATTGTATCACAAACATACAGGATAGTCTGTGCTTTTTATGTGCATCACTGGGTACTTTAAGGGCAATCTAAGCTGACAGATGCAGCAGAACCACAGGCCTATGCCTCCAGTTTCTTTTTCTAGTTGTACAAATTGCTCTTTGATGCAAAGAAGCAAAACAATTGTTGACAGAAATTATTTCATGCCATTGTTAGCAGTATGATGAGAAATATCATAGAATCTTCATATTATAGAAAAACTTGGGTTGGAGGGACCTTGAGTATCATCTAGTTCCCAATCCCATTGCCATGGGCAGTGATGTCACCACTAGATCAGGCTGTCCAGTGCCCCATCCAAACTGGCCTTGAATACTCTGAGGAATGGATCATCCATCTGGACAATTTGTTCCAGTCCCTCATTGCTCCCTGAGTAAATAATTTCTTCCTAACATCCAACCTAAATCTCTTCTCTTTTAGTTTAAAATATCCCTATGATGAGGCAAACTTTTATGTCTTCAGTGTCCCTGCATTTGAAGGACTTTTGTCCTTTCTCCATATGAGTCACAACAAGCCTTATAAAATAAGCTTTCTTCATATCTGCAAATAGAGGACATCCTTGTGTGCTCTAAGAGGCATAACAAAGTGTTATACCTTACTCTATGCAAACTGAAAACCAGGTATGACGGTGGACCAGCACCACAGACTCTTCCCTCCTTCTCAGTCCAGGAATGTCAGCAAGATATTTTCTTGCATCAAGATCATTAACTCATACAATGTCTTTTAAAAAAAGTAACTTTTTAGCACAAGGATGGGTGGAGTTCTGATGGATATACCACCATATGGTTTGAGTTCTGTTGTGGCATCAGATCACATGATGGATCAAAGAAGTAAAAGGTTTAGATTTACAGATGTAGTGACACCTGTCTGACCCTTCTCAGTAAAACAACACTACTGCTTTATATGTGCTAGCTTGATTATATCAGGCTTAATTATAACAGGCTTAGCAAGTTCTACTATAACACCTTTATTTTCCCTGCATTTTTATTCCACATCCATATATGGTAAATGAGTTATATTTACCCTATTGACTTTGGCTGGTGCTACAGAAAACTTTTATTTAATCTATTTAAATGTATAAGTTTCTATGTCCTCTTACTCCTCACAGACTGAAGAACATATTTATAAATCCACAATAAGTCCACCCAAAATATTTTAACTTTTACTATTATTCTTAGTATTAATTCCATTACTTTCATTCACTGTTGTAATCTATATAGATTTATCACATGATCAGTGATGCTGTCTGGCATACTAAAGTAATCTGTACTGTTTCTCCTTTGCCAAAAACCCAGATGTGTTAGATTCATGCGGATACTTTGATTGACAGCTCATTGTTCTTCGGAAGTTTGTTTTCCTTAATTTTTGTTAGAGTTAAAAACTGACCACAAGTAAGAAATGAGAACATAGCTCATTCTTTCTCTCTTTGTCCTCTCTTTGTTCTGGGTGAAGTCCCTGGATCTTCTGGCTTGCGTGCATGTGCTCAGTATAACGGTTTTGTCAGGGTCCTAGAAATCCATACTTAATAATTAAAACAACTGAAAAAAAAAGGGGAGACAAAGATAGAAAACTTTTGTTCAAACTGTTGAGACTGAATCATTTTGTGACCTCAGAAAAAATCCGTATAACTGACCAACCAAGCTGATAATGTTGAATCTTGCAAAACAAGACTAGATTGATTTCTAAATTTTGAGAATAACATGCTTTATTATTTCTGGATTGTTTGAACTGCTCTGCTCAACTACAGAAAAAACCTAATTCTTCACTCTGTCACTACAAAGTTATGCCTGCTTAACTTCAGTGGTTTCAATGAGTGACAAATCAGGACCCTGAAGAGCACAAGTGTAAATGTCCATCTGTTGGACTAAATCACGCCCTCTACAAAACAAGAACAACTGTTGACTACAGCAAATTATCTTCAAATCTTTTGACACTGTACTGGGTTGACTCCTGTTGAGCTGTTTAGCAAAGCAAAGCAAGACCTAATAAAGACAACTTTCCTCACTACTGCATTGTTCTGGAATTGGAAAAGCGTAACAGAACCTAGGAAGAATTTGGAAGTAGCAGAGGTGAGAAGAAATGAAAAGGCTTGAGGATTCTGCTCTAAGGTAATTACTAGAACTGAAACACCTTGAGATAAAACCAAAATTAAAAAAAAAATTCTTTACTATACCAGATGATCTTTCAGCATCTCTTCCAAGCTGGGCTGTTCTGTGATTCTGTAAACAAGATAAAATCACTATTCACCAGAATTTTGTTTCTTGAAAGTTTTAAACAAGCTATAGAATAAATTAAACGAACTTAGAAATGTCACTAACAAGTGGAAAGTTATACTATTATATAGTAACCTAGGGAACATATATGTGCTAGTGTTAGGGTATGAAATAGCGCATATCTTCAAAGTCAAGATATTATGAGAAATGGTGGTTTACAGAGTACTCTACTTGAATCAGTCTCAAGTAGAAACATGGTAATTTTCCTTCAAAAAATTCTAATGGTGAGCATGTCAAACACAATCACTTAAAAGAGCAAAACTCTTTTAGAACACTGACTTCCACTAAAACTTTAAAATCTAACAAGCAATGTATAAAGCATAAATGATTGTGTCCTCATGTGATACCAATCTTTTAGTGTAGCACATAATGATTTTTGACAAGCACAAGCCTCATGAAGAAATAATTATTGAATTTCTATATAAATTTGGGATTTTAATAATACATACAAGCAAACAAAATCTTACATTAGTTATGTATGGTCACAAACTATAGACCAGCATAACATCTGCTTAGGCATTAATAGGATTTCTATAATAGCCAGTCCCTCCACCTTATGAGACAAAACAAGCCTACCTTATTAAACTTTCAATTTACTTAGGAGTGCTAGTTGTATCTCTAAGTAAAATTTATAAAAAATTTAAAATTACCTTAAAAAACAAATTGAAAATAACTTGAAAATAACAACTGGGTGTTTTTCATGTCTTTCTCAGATTTTAATCTCGGTTCCTTCTGATCTCTCTCACCAGCGTAGTAAAGGAGGAGTGTAGAAAAATCATTTCTGCCAGAGGATCCTATTGAAGGCCAGGGGCAAAGAACTACAGACAGGTTGAATATTACAAATTGTAGGTCTCGTATCAGATCTGTAATAGACACACCATTAAGAATTGGCAGCATTTACATGGTTCATTTAGGACATCAGACACACAGAGAAAATCTAAACTAGACTTTTCAACTAGCAACAGAATTCCAAATTCAAGCTAAACACAAGTCCTTCAAGCAAGAACTTTACAGCAAAAGTTAGTGAAGTCAGAAATATTTCAGTCAAGACTTATTCTAGTAATTTCCATTCTTCAAGTTTATTGAGACTTGCCCTAATCTGCATCCTGTATTTTACGAGAAAGTGTGAGAAAAAATGAATCAGCTCATAATTTGACATACTTAATAGCTAAAGCAATACATTCTCAATGGTACCATCACAAACACAGCCTTTGTGAAACCAAAGGTCAGTCTGACAGTTGGTAGGAAAAGAATCGCATGGCTGGAGATTCATGACAGGAGTATCTTCAGGGCTGGAAAACAGAAGGCTACAACATTTCTTCCTTTATCTCCCTATTTACTGTTCAGTCTTCAGACAAAAATATCCTCAGGCTTTGCCTTGCATTTCAGGGATTTACTGCAATCTTTCATGGACCACAGGAGGATTGTTAGTCTATCATTCTGGGGAATCAGAAAATGTCAAGGTTGGTCAGGTTCCTTAACTCATCCTTCCATAGTACAAATTCTGTGAGTAAAAGAAAGACTTTTGTATTCTAATTTTTAAAAGTCTGTGATAATAAAATATGACCAAATAGCTTCTAACTATTCTTCTGTGAAGTTTTTGGATTGAATTTTGTAAAGTCCTTGTTGTTTTTTGGGGTTTTTTTTTGGTGGTGTTGCTAGATTAAGGGGTATACTGTCTTTGATTTATTGAAGTAACTTTCTCATCCATTTCTTATCATATTATACTTAGTATTAAAAATTAGGAGATAATGTAAGCAAAAAATAAAAAATTCCCCGACTTCAAGCAGAAAAAAAATGCAGTTTAAGAGACTTTTCAGGGCAATGTTTTACTTAAAAAACCAGCAATATTCTGGTAAGAAAATCAAGTTACAAAACTTCTTTATTGATTTGGGATTTTAGTAATACTTGCAAACAAAATCTCGCATTAGGTAAATATGGTCACATACTTAACTTGAAATTAGGATTGATCTCCAAGAATAATTTTTTTCATTTTTTGAATCTATATAAATCAAACTTACAAAGTAGCATCAGGAAGATCAATTATTTTCTGATACTTAAAAGTTTCCAAGACTATTCTAGAAAGATGGTCACAGAATCATAGTTTTCACAAAATTCTTACTTTCCTCTAATCTGTATGGAATATGTTGATTACCATAGTTTTTCCAATCACTTAGAATAAATAAAAATTTGTCTGTCTTGCATGCTTTCCTGTCGCTCTGTCGTACAACCTGATGTTGCAGGGTAGGTCTAACTACGAGAACCCCTTTGAATGATAGAGAATGAATGAATTTGCAGAAGTAAATGTCAAACAGTGATAAACTTGTTAACAACTTCCCCCTCCCCTGTTATTAGCAAAACATCCAACTTTTGAGCTGCATTGTTTGAAACTCTTAAATAGTTTTCCAAAGCCTTTATTACTCTACGTAGTGTCCAAGGCCATGTAACTTTTCTTTGGGTCATCTTTTTTTAGCCACCTTTATTTTTTCATGGAGATTCATGCAATTAAAAAATACATAATTGCATGCAGAATGACTCAGAAGCCCCTGGAGAGAAAGAAAATTTTGAAGAAGTAAAATACATACTTTCAGAATTTTTTTTGTTTTTTTTTTTCCTGAGATGACTTTGTTTTCTTCACACAGGACATCCCTCTTGACATTTAAATGAAGAACAAAAATGAAGAGGGAATTAATTGCTATTTATTTGACTCTCAGAATTCGTGCACATCAAATAAAATATTTTAGTACTTTACACAAGCAATTTTCTTTAGGAGAAAGCTGTCTTGTTAAAACCCTGTGTTTTACTGGACTGAGTGAAAAGGCAAATCATGTTAAAAAATATCCCAATACAAAAATAAAAACACAAAACAAACAAACAAAAACCATTTAAAAACCCACAAAAAATACATAATTTCTGTAAAAAATGAAGTTTTAGCAGCACATTCCTACTCTCATCATCAGCCTCTCATTTAATATTTCTTTGTGACAGGAATAGCAAAAATTAGAAGGAAAGAATGAGGTAACTGTCACACTTGCTGTGACCATCAAAGTTTTTTAATCATGTATGTTCCTTATTTTTTTAAATCAAAATAAAAGTATTGCCATTGCCACTACTAATATTCTGCAACTTCTTTCTTTTTGGAAGGCTCAGATCCCATATAGCTGAATCTATTTCCTTCCTATTTCTTCTGGTTTACCCCAGCTGATCTTCAGATTTCTGAAAAAAGTGACTACAAATACACTGAAATTGTGAGGGGACACAATTCATAGCTTTGTGCTCAAAAAACATGGAAAAAAGAGAAATAGGAAGGCCTCTTCAGGTATCATGGAGAAAACATAGCCTATAGGCATAAGGAACTTGAAAGAGGAAAAAAAAAATCTTCATCTTATTTAAGACAAGAACTTGATTTCTTTTAAAGAGCATTCATAAATAAAGCCTTATTTTTCCAAATAAAATTGGGTTACAGGAGTATTTGCAGACTTAAATACTAATTGCTTTTTAAGCTGTGAGCCTATTTAGAAAAGACTATTTAAATGAAGAGAAGCTATCTCTTTGTTAACTATTGAAGGGATAAACAGCATCTCTGATTACAACTTAGAAGGTAATGCGCCTTGACTACATAGTTCGTGCTAGTTGAACCAGTGTAGGACTTTTTGTTTTGCTGAGGATTATTTATCAGAAACAGAATAATATTTATTGATTTCATTTCAATTACATTGTTGGCCTAGAAGGTAAAGTATAAAACAGCTATTGAAAGAAACTTTTCTTTTTATTTTTAAAGATGCTAAAATTATCCTTATCTATGTAAATTAATTTACATTAATATAATGTATTCCATGCGTTAAATGTGTATTCGTTTCTGTCATGACACTACAACAATGTTAAGCACTAGGTAAAGCTACCAGTCTCCAGATGTGTTGCATGAGTGGTAAGTAGCTGTAACATCTGACCACTAAAGAAAAACAGTTCCACGTGCCATTTTCATAGCTTGTGTTGTCATGGGTAGGAAATTATCTTCAAATGGTCTGTTATAAACAAACCTTGATGTTTATATGTGGAAAATAGGAGAGAAGAAAATAAGAAAATTTTCAAATCAAGACCTTTTACCTGTCATACATAATTTTAGAAACTGACAGGACTTCAGTGTTTTTCAGCACATTTACTTAAAAATATATTCAAATTCCAACAATTTAGTTTTATCAACAAGGAATTTCAAATTCCATTAGGTTATATAACTGAAAATCCAGATTGCTTAAAACTGCTAATTTATAACAATTTTAAGATAGCTTGCAAAAAGTGTCTTTCATTGGATTCAGTCCTGAATATTTTAGTTTCTTCTTTCTCTTTGTCTTGTACTTCAACTTCTTAACTTGTTCCATAGCAACTTAGCAAACCTAATGTTAATATCTGCAATAAGTCAGAGAGAATGCCTTAAAATTCTCTGTATGTATCAAACACCACCGATGCATTTGACATGAATTTATTCACAATACAATGTAGACTGAATTTTAATGGTATGAAGAAACATGACACTGCTATAATCAAAAACTGTGGGACCACAAGTGACAATGATAATTATGGTGGGTGTCTGTAAGTCACCATCAATTTCTTTGCTGCTTACCTATGTAATTCAACCTTGATGTGACAAGGCCACCACTCTCCAAGTATTGGCAGCACAAGAGGAAGTGACAAATTTTGTTGCATTTTATGATTAAGCCATTTGTCCTATAGGAATTCAGCTGTAATGTTCACAGTCATTTTGCTTAGGTGACCCATTAACCAACAGAAGCTCGCTGCAGTGCTGTTGTACAGTCTGTGAGCAGAGTAAATTCTACACAGTGATTGCAACTAACATTATGTAGTTTAGTGAAGTTTGTACTAACCACAGCTACATAAGAACATCATTACTATTTAACCACAGGCTGTTAATACATGCCATTCAACCACATCGATTGTGCTCAGCAGATCTGGCATTAGAAACCTCAGGGTTTCAAGCATTTAAGACTGAGACAGGACATGGGTTGAAGCTGTCCGGATCTTCGAACACAGTCTTATCCAAAGTCCAGTAATCCATTAGCAATGAAAGGTTCTTGACGTACCCCTGATCCCTGATTTATTCTGTATGAGACTGCTACTTCTTCTCACATCTCAAACTTTCTAATAATCAAGTATGGACAAGCCATAAGATGAGTCTGTGAGTCTGCACTTGGGTTAGTCTTTGCCAAATATATACAGTTTTTTCTAAAACAGGAATTCTTGTGTGCTCCTTCCTCTTTGATCTTTCCCATTTCGTCTCCCCTGAGAACAGACAGCCCTGGCCTGTGATACATGAAAAAAAAAAAAAAAAAAAAAAAAA
>NW_020955442.1:1736125-1756641 GCF_003031625.1 Empidonax traillii
GATACAGTGTGCGCGGAACTGAGCCCACCCTTTAATCCTGAGGTTCATCTGCCGGGGCCAAGCACGCTTGGACGGTGGCAGCGAGGTCCTCAGGACGTAGATGGATTGCCTTACAGGGCTAACAAGCTCCATCTGCCCGGGGAGGGGCCCCGACCGGGACTCGAACCCGGGTCTCTGCGGTGACAGTGCAGTGCCTTTCCTCTAGGCCACCAGGGGCTCCCACCACCATTATACCACCTAGCACAACACCAAATCTTTAGTATCCAAAATTGAAAGCCTTAGCAAATCTAGGCAGTCTTCATGAAAATCACTGAAATATAACAGACAGTATAGTACTAAGTCTTGAGGATAATATAAAAAAAATTCTATATTCAATTTATTTCCTTTAGTACTTTAAACAGCTTTACATTCTACCGAACCAAAAGACATAAATCTTGCTTTGCATTCCTCTGAAAACCCCAAGTCACCTTCTCAACAAAAATTTTTTGTTATAATGGATCCAAGATTGCTTTTTCCATTTTGTTCTTATGAAATATTTTAAGGTTCAAGAACCTTCCTGTTCTGTTCATGCACCTAAATTGTCATTCTCTGCAACTGAGGGTTGCAGAGGGTTTCTGGTCAGTCAAATCTCTTTCATTTCTTTCTAAATCAGAGCCATTGATTATATGGTTTAGCTTCAGGGGGAAAAAAAAATAAGTGAATAAAACCAAAAAAACCCCTCCAAAACCTACCACTAAAGAAACTCCTGCTTCTTTTCCAAATGGGTTCATAAACACCAATATCATACTTTTTTCTGGCTCTTTTGAGAAGCTGAACTAATGTCAACCCTTCCAACTACATTTAATTAGGTAATTTGTTGAATAATAAACAACAGACTATATATTTTAAATATATATACATAGATATATACAGAGATAGTTATGTTATCTTTAATTATTATAAAAGGGCAGTTAAATACAGGACCAACAAACAGGCTGTGGAAAAAAAATTAACAGAGACACTCCAATAAGTTCAAGATATTTCTCAGTTTATTTTCCAACAGGAGAAATAAATTTTAATAACCTCCCTGAAGTCGTAATGCAGTCTAAGCGGTTGTAGTATTTGCTACAAGATTGTTACGAAGAGCAGTATTACATAATCTAGACAAGCTTGACATGCTTCTTAATCAATGTCATAATTAATAGACTTGAACTCTGTCTTTTTTATGAAGAAGCTATAAAAATTGCTCTGGCAGTAGACTTCTGCATCACAGTGTGGTAATTTCAGTTTCTCTCCTTCTCAAGAGTATCCATGAAATGTTATTACTTTTCTAATGCTTCTAATCCTTCCCTTGTTTTTTCCATTACTTATAGCTGACATGCCTAAATAAATACATTCTATATGAATTTTGCCCAGAAAATCCACATTATTTACCACAGGATGTGAAATCCCTGTTGTTATGCAATTACAGCAAATATGGAAGAACCTGGGGCAGCAGAGCTTTAAAATTATTGTTTTGCTTAAAGACATTGATTGATATAACATCATAAGTACTCATTTGGGAAGAAGTAGGAAACATGAGTATTGCATACCTTTATGTTTATTTTAACTTGTGCTTAACTGCCTGATAAAATTTGCAAACTCCACACTGTAAAGTGTTAGAACATAACAACTCATGATTGCTGAACACAAAGAAGTTACCAGGTCACAACTGGTTATTTAACAAGATTTTTATAGGGTGAAGAATGAAGGGCTGAAATATGAAGTGATCATTTAGAGGCATTGAGCAGTTTGGTGTCAATTCTGTTGGTGCTTAATGAAAGGAGCAGAAGGTGATCAATTGCATGATAAATATCTTTCTTTTATTCTGTATCTAGTGCAGAATTTCAAAGTTTAAGGGCTTTCCAAACAAGATTGACTGCTAACTGAATTCACAACCTTTATTACAGTCCTGATTTGCTTATACTTGAGAGTTGTTATCCAAGCTCTCAATTCATATTCTTAACTCTGATTCTCAGTAAGGTCAAGGAAACTAAATAGTCTCTAGTTTTCACGTCTCAGATACTTCTGAACTACTTTTTTAAAGTTTGCTAATAAACTTGGTCTGGCTATACTCAAAGATAATCTCTCCTTTGATTACTTAAGTGTTTTCAGACACTGGAAATTTTTTATGGCTTATCTATTACTTCCTTGGGCTTTCAGAGTTTTGTGTTCCAGCGATTGTCCTGTTACCTCAGTCTTACTTCAGTAGCTCTTGTAATACCCTTCCAGTAAGACACCAAAATATCATTTACATTTTCTTCTCTCTGACCCACTTATTCAGAGCTTTCTGCACTACCATGCTTTCAATGACTCAGATCAGATTCCAGTGAAACCCTCACTCTTAATATATCTGGTTTCTTCCCCTGTTAAATTTGTTAAATTTGTTTCTAGTTTCTCTCAGATATTTTCACAGCAGGATTTAAAACTTTATATTTGCTATACCTCTAGCTATCTGCTTTTCCAGTTCATAGACTCACAGAATATTCTGAGTTGGAAGGCACCCACAAGAATTATCAAGTCCCAACTCTTAGGCAAATGACCCATCAAACCCACAACCTTGGTGTTATTAGCCCCATGCTCTAATCAACTGAGCTAGTATTTTTGGGTTAATTAACTCTGAAATGGAATTTCGTAAATTCTGCTTATGGGCAAGTTAGCCGTAAGTGTTGTTTTTTGGATCTTATCGAGACTTTTCAACGAAGATTACTTCATTCAGTTGTTTGGTGAACACTCATGTCACTTGCTATGAACTACTGTGTGTATCTACTTCACAAACCTTTGGTTATTTTCAAAGTATTCCAAAAACACTTTGCTGCGCTTGGTCGCATTTATTTCTTTGGTGACTTCCTGAATTATTACGTAGTTTTGTGAACATCCATGGATACCAAATTCATATATATATGTATATATATGTAACATCTTTGTAAGCAGAGCAAGTTTTTGCTATTTCATATTCACCCACAGAATGGTTTCTCAATTTTGTTTACCATATATTGCTGCCCTCTCATTAGGTACTACCTTCCCCTCTCAGAAACAAACAAAATATATATCAGCTACAATTTTTTTAAAAAAAGGATCTGAATAGATAACTAAGATTAGGTTTAACATGGAATCTTTTCAGTGTAATGCATTTCACTTTTCCTGACAGCTGCCCTACTTATCTTTTAGTCAGGTTGCATGTCATACCTAATTTAAAACTAAAAATTTAAAAAAAAAATTTAAAAAAAAAGAAAAAGAAAAATTAAGAATCCTTAAGAGCACAATTTAAAAATACAAATATCAACTCCCATCATACTATATGTATTAGGAAGACATTTTTTCTGTCACTGTGGTTCTAGCCTCCCACTGTTGAATTAAATTGGATTATTGCCATTGATTCACCTGGAATAGGCTCTGAGTCACTTTAAGGCGATGGGTGAGATAAAAGAGCTGTGCAGTCTGTCAGATGAATTCTCTTTCAAGAAGATAAACAGTAGTACACATTTTAGTTATAGTTATTATTAGAAGCCAATGTTAAGGTGATAATATTGGGAAATACAACACTTCACATGCTGCATATTGATGTTTCTTCTCAGGAAATCCTTGATGCTTACTGTTTCTGTCAGACAAGGTAACGTGCCTGTATATTTCATCTGACAGAAACAGCTACTCTGCATAAGCAGATGTGTAAAACAACCAAACTGTGAAAAGGGGCAGCCAAATACTTTAATGGTGCTCATAAAGTAAATCCATTCCGTCAAGGAGCTGTAAGACTCTGTGTAAGGAAGTCTATACTCCCTTAAGACAAATCCACAGTATGGATAGAGAAAGACAGATAATATGCTGAAAGGGTTCATACGTGTTTCCAAAGACTACTAAGTTTTCAAACTTCTCTGTGGAAAACACAGGAGTTATTTAATGCTGCTGCTGTTAAATAAATGTACAAAATAAAAATTGCATTACTTTCTATTACTTGTAAAATTAGATTATTAATGTGCTTTTCAGTGCAGTGTTTATGCATTATATTGTGTTAATCTCCTTACCATGGTAAAAATTCAAATGTTGCCTTAACCTTAACTTTCTGCTAGGTAGACTATGTGCTGTCACAGACAGTCTCTACAACTATGTCCAACAGCATTCAGGGTGCTAGAAGACTCTGGTGTGATGCAGAATCATGTTTACATAGCAGAAATAAAATTCTTGCCTCAGTGCAGCAAATATTGCTTTCAAATTTGGTATTCATGCACGAAGAAACTGGACAACTACTTTCCAATCAACTTCCCACTGACTGTGGAGATCAAGACTTAAGAACATGCTGATGGCCACAAATCGAATAATACTAAAGTAATGGGGAGATTACGTATATTCCCTTACAGTGCACACAAAACTGCTGAAGATTAATCCATTGAGACCCTATGAGCAGCCTGTCTGCAATGAAATTTTAGATTTTGCAGGAACCAACATTTGCACTCTGTTCAGTTCTTTCTTCAAGGACTCAGTATTGCTCACCAATATTACAAGAAAGCATGGTTACAGAACATTATTGTCTTATACAGAAAGGCAGGGTTAGGACAAGGAATTCCCATAGGGCTAGAATAAGAGACGTTGCAATGTCTAGAGAGTATTCACGCAAGGCTCTGACACTTATAAAGGAGCAAAAGCAATCAGAAAGAAAATTTCAGCACATAGTAACATTCAGAATGTTACGTGAAACTAAAAATGCTAGTGCATTTGTTAGGATGAGTTATTGAATTGCATCCAGTAAGATTAAAGATTATAATACCTCAACAGAAATATTACACTATTATAAAGTACATTTGATAGAGACTACGTACGCACGAATCCTTTGATTAATTTATTACTTGTACTCAATTAATGACTCAGAAAGACAACTATAGAACTTTGATAGAACCCATTATAAGATATCAGACACTGACCAGAACCACAGAAGAGATTACAGCACAAGATAAAGTATGGAAAACGTATATATCTCTGTCAAGCTGCAAATGGAAAAAGAAATTAGTTCATGTCTAGAAAGCAAGCAATTTATGGCTATGCTCAGGAGAATGACCATCAGGAAATGGAAGTTAATAACACAAGCAAAAGAATGAGGAATTGAATCCCTAGAGCAAGAATCTGTTGAAGAAGTTTGAGAGGCCTCTGGTAGGTATTCTTGCCTTCTCCTGTGGGCACCATACAGAGCTTCACTAGGAAAGGAATGTCCACAGTTAGCTAAATCCTTCCTCTACCAATACAATTTATTCAGGTATTTGGAATCCAGTTACATGGAGACCAGAGCAGCAGAAATGCAAATAGGCAGTTGAATATCTTATATGGAAGAATTTCTCCAGACTAGGTAAGAAAAAAAATAGTTGACATTTTCTATATTCATTAATTTTTATGTATTTTATAAATACATATGTGTCACACATCTAGAAAAATCTTGTGGGTATGAAATCAAAACTTTTCTCCATTATTGAATGCCTTATTTCATTTGGTAGCTCTGCTAACTGGTCTGGAAAGATGTCAGGTTGTGTGGGCCTAACAGTGGGATTCTCTTTGCAATTAACCTCATATTTCAAGATTAGTACAGAAGAAAGTACTGACACACAAAGTTTAACACACAGAGTAAAGAATGTCTATAGCTCTAAAATACCAATGTGCTTCATTAGAGATTTAGCATTTGTTAACTTCATAAGTATTCAAAAGGATGTTGGACATTCGTATTACCAGCCAACCTTTGCTATGAAACCAAAGTGACAGCGTAACCCAGAGTTTGATTGTTTCTAAAAATTTCCTTTTCTTCTGTCTTTTTTTTCAGTCTGCTTTCTCATGCTTTCTATACTAACGTCTAAGCTTGTTTCATATTACCAGGAAATGTTTATCAAATGAAATTTCTATACTTTTAACACCAATATGAACATAACCTACCATGTCTAATTTTATTATAGGATTATTCCACTTTTTGCCATCTCCACGTTTTCCTAAGGCACCACAGTGAGAGTCACGTAAAGCATTTAAAGAGAGATATCTGCTAGTGCCCTTTTCAGCCAGGACTGCAATTAGCAGCAGCACTGAGTGAGGATGGGAGACATTACTTCCTGTGCCCAAGAGGATGCTCTTCACAGCAACTCAACACACTGTCTTATGAACCAGATGACTCACTGCTCTGTGACAACTGGTATTCTCAAATAATGATAGGTGCTTGCTAAGATAACTTGAGAACTGAAATTGCATTTTCTTACTGGAAATACTGCAAACGATGCATATTTCTCATTCCTTTCCAGATTACAAAGTCAGACGTTTCAGAGTAGCTTCATTATCCATGGTCCTACTAAAAAAGAATTGACCTTAATAGAGAGGAACTTAATAACCTAGGTATGCTGTCATGATGACCTAGCTGTGTCTGATACATGATTGAAATAATATAAGCATATGTCACTCTAGGCTATTGCAAAGTAATTCTTAATCAAGTTAAGAATATTTAAAGGCTTGTCTCACAGCTTTAGTACACTTCCAAAGTCCCTGTTAGTGCAGGTTTTTTGTTGTTGTCAGACACACTGAATGAGTATATAATGGGAGGTAACATGAAGTTTCCACAGCACTTTCTGACAGCAGAGACAGGTTTTTGAAATCATCCCTTCAGACAACCAGGTGGCCAAGACAGAAACAGTACCCTACAAAACATGAGTATGTATTAATAGGAGCAATCATTTGAAAAGGGAATAAGAGTTTTAAAAGAGTAATAACTGATCAGTCAAGGTTGATTTTTTTATACTTAGTGCTTGATATATTTCCCTTCCTTATATCATCTGTCCAGCTGTTTTATCATCTTGAATATTCAGCTGATACAATTCTGCTGTTTAAGTGTCCCATTTTAGTAAAAGCAGCCTCTAGTTTGTTTCAAACCTGTTGCCTGCTATTCTAATCAGACACTCTGTTAATTGGGTCAAAAGACATACTGGATAATCTTACTAAATAATTGTTTTACTTTATGCAGATCCTTTAAAATCACTATATGTTAAGATGCATGATTTCCAAATCACTGTGTACAGTGAAGTACTTTGTCTTAAGGATATAGAATACATTTTGTTTGTTTGTTTGTTTGTTTGTTTGCTTTTTGTATAATGAGAGGATACAGTTAAATTGGTCAAAAAAGGTTTTAACTTCAAAATTTCAAAGCTGACTTTTACCCTGGACATTGCACCAAATAATATACTACTTTCTGTAGCCTCCCATGATAGAAATACCTGTATTACTCTTACAAGTAACAGCCAGATAATTCTACATTATTTTTAAATAAGAAATAACACATTTAATTTATAAGAAATATATATTTTTTAATATGAAATGGTGGTGAATTCCAGAAGACAGGCTTTAGCAGGAAATAAAATTTTAGACACATTGACAAAAGTTTCCATTTAGGTAGCAATTTTTTCTTCCTTTTGAAACCAAACCAAACTTTAGTTCAAATATTTTGATATAAAGATCACAGAGCAGCTACAATCCTAAAAGCAACAGATTTCATGATTCCAAGATATGTTATCTATTAGCTCAACACTTTGCAGCGGCAAAGGATTTTAAGTGGAAACCTAATTCATTTGTGGTAACGAAGTGGGATCCTCATCAGCTGATTTACTGATTGTGATTGCCTATTACACTCAAATATGTTCAGAAACACTGTTGGATATTGTAACCTTATATTTGAATTTTACCTAAATGGAGCATTATTATCATCTGGGTTTCCTCACATTTAATGTCGTAGAATAACAGTGTTCAGATCATGATTCCTGGATACCAGAAGTCTGCTATGGGTGAAAAGGGCCTGTCCACTAGAATTCTCATTTTAAGACAGAAAGAAATATTTTTGGTAGTGGAGAAAATGGGCAGCCTTGGGGAATACTGCTTTTGCTGAAAAAAGGAGAGTGTTTGATGACATTAGATAAGAGTTTTCAGAAGAGCAGCAGGATTTAAGTAGGATTGCCCAGATTTCTCAGTCATCTGTTGGAAAGCAGGGTTCTCTTAGATACATATTTAATTAATTGAAAGCTTCTCAGTGCAACAAAAAACTACTGGGAATTAGTGATAAAAAAGGACAAAAAATGCCTGATAAAAGTCATTTTTTGGCTGCTGGCCATGTTTTCATTCCTGTCAGAAACAAGACTGAAGACCAGGATCCTCACATTTGATACACTGCTTTCTTTCTCTATCTTTCAGCATAATCCAAGGCATTTTATTACTATCTAGTACTATCTACCACTTACTTCTCATTTTTGCCTTTTCCCAAGATTCACTAAATTGAACCAGACTGAAAAATTCCTGTACATCTGAGGGAGCAGTATCTCATCTGTGTTACTTTTCTGGTTTATTTTTTTCTGTTTTAAGCAGGTGTGATACAGTGGGAGATGAAATTAGAGAAATAATAACCTGTTTCTCCATACCACATCCTTTGACTTCTTCTGTACCAGTTGTATGAAACCCATAACTTCACTCTTTCCAAATAATTCCAACTTTCAGATAAGAATCCAGTTTTATGGGCATGTAAAAGGCATCAGCACAATTTTTTTTGTTCCAGTTTTTACTGACTCAGATGGCCAGTTTAGTTCTGCATACCTAGGTCCTTATCAATAATGTCAGTTTATAATTAACAGAAATTCACTGTGCATATTTCAAATTAAGTCAAAATAGGAAGTCATTGAATTGAAAAAGCAACATGTGAGGCGATGACAACTTAATGTCAGATGGAATTCAATGAATCACAGAAGAAAAAGGTTTATCTGCAAATTCAAAAATAGATGACTGTGTGTGAGGTGCTGTTAAAAAGAACAATAAATACGTGATGCCTTTCTTGCATTTGATAATAGGAAAATTAAAGCACATGAAAGAGATCTGCAGACTATGTTGTGCTCTTAATTATTGTTGAGATGGTCAATCTGCAGAAAAAGTGAATATCCTAACCTGCTTGGAAGAGTGACATTTAAGTTGCACTGGAACAAATCTACTGGACTTATGTGCAGAGCGCATGTGTTCATGCACATAGGAGAAAGCCAGGTGAGTTCAGCCCCTTGGAAGGGGCTGGTACGAGGCAGCTGCAGGGAAAATGTCTAGATGGACAAAAAATATAAACTCCTGAACAAACAAAGCTCCAAACAGGGAAGCTCCACAGTTAAACTTCTTCAGAAGCTGCTAAGAAGGAACACACTAGATTGAGCAGTATCTTATCACTTTTTTATTATCAACTAAATCAATTTCTAAAAAAAATGCTTGGATTCGTGAATCCAAATAATTTCTTTTGATTTGAATTTATTCTTAAAAGAAGAACTCTCTTTTAGTCCTAAATACTTTTTCTTTAATATGAGGAAATGAAAGTAGTAGAGGTTAACAAGGGTCATAAACAAACCTTCGGAACCTTCTTTTTTGCTTTAAAACAGTAGCAGATTTAACACTCTAAGCTACATTCCAAGTACTGCTCTTGGTAGTATAGGATTAACATCTGTTGGTTTTGAAAGACACTGTACATACAGAATGAAAATCCACTTTCAATTAGTTGTGCCCTTCAGGGCTGTATTTAATTGACTTTAGGACAGAGAGCAGGGTTATCTCTCTCATCTCATAGACCAGCTGTAGTACTGCTTCCAGCAATGAAACATTTCAACCTTCAGGAGAGAAATCCTTCAGTAAAAGAGCACTGTTAAATGCTCTTGGTAACATTGTGAACAGGATTGTCACTGAGTGCCCCATATGACATTGGGATTCTGGCACTGAAGAATAAGTTAGCCTGAAATAAATTACTTTCACTCCTATCCAGGATATCACAAAGATCTGCAGTAGTTGCCCTTGAGCAAAAGGGCAAAAAAGAAAAAGGGAGTTTGATCTTAATAATGCCTTGCTAATTCTCATTAATGAGTGGGATATCCTTTGTGAATTATAAAAGGAATAATGAAATGAAAGAAAAATGTATTGATAAAAAGCAATTAGAATAAATCCCAAAGAAGACCAACTCATGAGAATATAGAAGTTGGCTTAAGCTTGAGCTGTTAGAGCAATCATATACACATTTTAAATCACTTCACTTTTTCCCCAGGTTCTAGATTTGCAGTTGGCTGTGGGATAGTTAATGAGGTCATACTGTACTCTTTCTTTTAAAATCTTATTTGAAATTTCCACAGCTGTAGCAGTTTTTCAGATGTTTTGAAAAACTATTATTTTATGTTTGCTTTTTTTTTAAGGAGCTGTTACAGGAAGAATTAAAGAATTTCCAGAAAGCTATTTGGAATTGCTTTGAATTATTTAAATAGTGGGTAAATAGAACAAATAATTTTTAGCCACATCCCAAACTACTAAGGTTTGTGCTCACAGTTGCAGATACACACGTTTGAAAATATTTACAACAATGTTTTATTCTCACAGTTCACACTTCTCTAAACTTTCCTTAAGTATTTTTGGATGATGATAATTTTATATTTCCTAAGTATAAATAATGAATAATATAAATATAAATGCATAAATATTAACCTTATAAAACACCACCTAAATATTAGAGTATCTTTTTAGAAAAAGCTATCCAATAATAAGTGAAAGACGGCCAGCTCCGCAAGAATCAGGAATAGCTAGAATTGTGGTGAGTATAGCTTTGCCAAACTCATTTGCAAATACCTGAAATATTACATATTTCTTTTTCTCTGTAGTTGAATTGTACCGCTGTTGCGGTTTGGCTCTGGCAGTCAGCCAGCCCCACGCAGCCACTTGCTCACCCCCTCTGATAGGATGGGGACGAGAATTGTAAGGGCAAAAGTGAGAAAACTTGCAGTTGAGATAAAGAGAGTTTAGCAGATGAAGTTAAATCTGCACACACAAGCAAAGCAAAATAAGGGATTTGTTTACCGCTTCCCATGGGAGGGCAGGTGTTCAGCCATCCTCAGGAAAGCAAGGCCCCATCATGTGTATCGGTGACTTGGGAAGACAAATACAGTCATTCTGAATGTCCCCCTGCTTTATCTTTCTTTCCCAAATTTCTTTGCTGAGCATGATATCACACAGTATGGGACATTCCTTTGGTCAGTTGGGATCAGCTGTTCTGGTTGTGCCCTCTCCCTGATACTTGCTAAAACCCAGCCTACTTGCCTAGAGAAACAGAGTGAAAAACAGAGAAGGCCGCGGTGTTATAAAGTACAGTAAAACAAAATATAAGAAATAGCAAATATAAAAATTATAACAAATATGAAAAAATGTTACTAACACCCCCATTCTTAACCTTATTCTTTTCAAACCATATCTTTTAGTTTTAATCTCTTCTCTTGCTATTCCACTCTACTATCAAAGCACTAATATTCTAACCATTCTAAAATTAAACCCTTACAAATGTTTATTTTAAGATTGTTGAAAAATTGCATTCAATTTTTTAAAGGTTTTAGCTTAAAACCAAAGTAAGAATATTTTGGAATAAGTTTAAGTTCGGAAATAATTTACGTTATACTTTTGCCTTATTAAGCCAATTTAGTATATTTTTGAGCAGTCAGAAATTTCAGATATGCACTTAGGCATGTCTCAGTCAAAGGGTCTTCACAAAATTGTGGATGCTAGCTGTGATGTTGTACTCTTGGTAAGGATCCATGTATGTTATATTATCTTGCCCTTTGTGGGCGGTTATGCAATTGCCCTGAAACTTAATGAAAGAGTAAGATCACACATTTTACATCAGTGAGAGTAGATATAAGATATATACAGATAACTTAGTTATCAGGGACTTATTGATCAAGAAAAGCTAACATAATATCTTTAACTCATTCCAGTCTAGAAAATCAATTCTGTAAGATCATGCTGATGACTGCCTGATCACTATCTGTAATGCAGAAATTAAGCAAATCACAAGGTTAGTTCCAGATCACATCCAGGTGATGTGATGAATACCTACTATATTATATGGCTAAAATGTTAGAAGTTGTATTTCTAAAGTGCTGCTTATCTGGTTAGGCAAAACAAATGTATGTATATTTCCTATAGATTATCTTAATGAATTATTCTCTTGTAGAAAAAAGAAGCTTCTGAAAAACAGTTTATGAAAGGCTGCGAATTCCCAATCTTAATAGAGTTCTGTGGTAGCTGTAATATAGAGAACAATATTAATCAGCTCAGGATAGATTTATGTGCTATTTATTTATAACTCAGCAGACACTCCTAACACCCTAATTAATATTTTTAAAAGAGGTTTCAAGATTTAATCACATTTCAAATTTGATAATGCTGCCATTTAACTTATCACAATGATAGGTTAAAATCCTATCACTGCTGCTCACATTATATGTATAAGCATACCAAAAATCCAAACAAACAAACAAACAAACAAAAACCAACATAAAACCAATCAAAAAAACTCAAACAAAACAAAAGAAAACAAACTGTGAGGGGAAAAAAAAAGTATTTCTGGATTTAGTATTATGGAATTGTATGTAGTTTATTCAAAAAAGGTCTAATCTGAACTGCTGTTCCAGCTACAGATGCAGAGGGACAGAATGATAGTAGTTTGTTCTTTCCTTCTTGAAAGACCAGGCCAATTTCTTTACAAATAAGCAAGACTGAAAAATTTGAGGACAAGAAAAAATTAAGGTGTTTAGAAGAAGATTGCATATGAATACAAAGAGTATTGCTACCAGCAGAGAGGGAGATGGGAACTGGCATCTCATGCATACTCAAAAGCCTACCAACCTCTTCTATGCCTCAAAGAGTTCCTGCACTGAGGGCAACTAACTGGAGCCTCCTGGTCTTTCATAGCAAAAAGAAAATTGAAGCAATTCTCATCTGCATCTGACATGGTAATCAAAAGTCTATTACACTCCTGATTAACTTCTGATTCTTCCCTAGATTGGTGTAGCTCACTAATTTTTCTGTAAGGTCATCTGCTTTTCAGAAGCTCAGTCTAATACTTCTCAAGTTGCTCTTGAATCTACAATCCATGAAAAACTGGTCCTGCAGTACCAGGTTTGACATTCAGTGCTACAATTCCTAACTCTTTGTCAAATCACTTCCTGCCAAATTATATCCATTGACCGCCCAAAGTCATTATGGCAGCCCAAAGTCTAACTAGCACCATCCTATCTCCATGCTTGATTCCTTGTGGCAGAAGCAGTGCGTGCTTGCTTACAAGGATGTTTCCCCAAACTGCAATGCTTTTAACCAAAGTCTCAGTCATTTCTTACAATTTCAGCCAAACATGTCCAAATTTTAGCAGCCCTGAATAATATTATGTTTTTTACATCTAAGCCCAAAATATGATCAGCACTGAGAGTCTGTGTGGAAGCCAACAGCATGTCAGTTTCTTGCTCTAAAGAGAAACGCCATTAATACTCGCTGGATTCTGACAGCAACACAACATGCTAAATTTTCAATAATTGAATGCAGCAGTGAATAGCCACATCAGTGTGTTTGATCACATAAAGATAGAGCTTTGCATAACCATGGTTTATTGAATTATAGTTTTGATAAAAAATTACAGTCAAAAAAGAGTTCCTCTCTGTAAATTGTATTATAGGTTGTCTATGAGTCAGCTCAGACACCATGAGCAACTTATTAATGATGGATGTTTGTTTTGACATACATTCTATTACACTCTGTTAAATACAGAATATAGAAAATAATCTTGGTTTCAGTGCTTCAAAAACCTGTTAAAACAACCTGTTTAGTTTATTTTCTTAGATTTCCCTGGCACAATATCATATTGAAGCTTGATTATTTAATTCCCCACATAAGTTGCTGCATTTAGAACATTTGTTAATCTTCAGAGCATTGATAATCTACTCCATTGGCACAGAGCACCCATAAGCACTGAGAAGCCTCAAGAAAGTTCTAACTGAAGTCTAAAGCTAAAGAGATCTCCTGTTCTTCAAAATATACCCACTCTTAATGGTGTTCTTCTTCCCTATCATTATTCAAACATAGAATTTAATGAGCCATTAGGATGGGCTAACAGTGACCATCAAATACCAATAATTGAAGTGCAGACATAGAAGTTCTTCTGAAGCTTTATGGCAGTAAATCCTGAGATAATGTTAATATTTGCATGCTTAATTTCCACAAATTTATAATAGAAACAGTAAGGTTTGTAAGGATGCAGAAAGAATGAAACACACATGGGTAAGCATCTGAAGGAAAGGTACAAAAAGGTTTTAAAAGGTAGTCTGCACTAGGAAGGAAAGGGCACCCTTCCCCAGGCACTGTTCTCATGGGTAGCACTGGGAAGATGTTGCTGATGACGGAAAGGCTTGCACTCTGAAAAGGTCACAGTACAGATGACTTCCTAGACCAAGACCACTACCTCCACACAAGAAAGAAGGCTAGGTTGCTGCATATAATGCATACCATTGTTTTTCTGTTTGCTCAAAAGAACAGACTATGTACCTACATGTGAATAAAAACATACAATAGGTGTAAACTTTGCCAAAGAAGATGTGGTTGTAAGATTATGTAAAAAATTACCTTACTTAAAATAAGTAATACACAGGTATTCAGTGTTTTTCTTTCTTTAGTTTCACCCATTGATTTATTTCTGTTTATGGTAAATATCCTTTGTACTTTAATTTTCCAAGCAAATATTTCACATTTAGTCCATCAAGTGAAAAGTTACCACTTATCTCCATGCAACTGTGTCTTCCAGAAATCCAATTTCTTCACTCTAGCTTTGATGCAGATGTACTCAGATCAGCACTCAAATTCACAAATGTTAGCAAAAAAACAGCACAAGGACTGAAGTAGACTCCCACTTGTGTAATTTCCCTGAAAAGTAGTAATCACAATTAACCTTCTCAGTAGGATGTGACAGAAGTTCAATGAAAACAGAATAATGTTGCTTTAGGAAATTCTCAGGGTTTGGAGACTGAATATTCACCATGGCTCTTGAAGAAAGGCAAATAGTAGTATTTATTCATCAACATTTCTAAAACATCCATAGGCAAAGCAAAAGAATTCAACAACTGTATTGCCTTTATGCTTCCTAAAAGAATATCTGAGAATTATTTTATGCTACATAGAAGGAACGCTTTTAACAAGTTAATGTCATAAAGTTATATATAAAAACAATATATATCAAACAATAAAATGCTAAGTATTTATAAGGTAGACAGTGAGAATAATCAATTCCCAGTCAACCCTGAAGTTGTGTAGGATCTGCCACTCCAGTTGGATCCCTACAAGTCTATGGGGCCTGATGGATTCATGCCAGAATCCTCAAAGAGCTGGCTGGTATAATTGCAAAACTTCTTTTGATGATTTTTGAGCAGTCTTGGGAATCCAGAGGGGTCCTAGTGGACTGGAAGCTGGTGAATGTTGTACCAATTTTCAAAACTGGGAGGAGCTGTTGACTCCCTTGAAATTAGGCAGGCCCTGCAGAGAGACCTTGACAAATCAGAGTACTTCACCAACCGTATGAATTTCAACGAGGGTAAATGCCAGATTCTGCATCTGGAATGAGGAAATCCCATATGTACATACAGACTTGGGAATGAGATGATGTAAAGCAGTGCCATGGAAAGGGACCTGGGGGTCCTGTTGAATATGAGTAGAATATGAGTCAGCAGTGCCCTGGCAGCCACAAGGGCCAACCGTCTCCTGGGGGGCATCAGGCAAAGCATCGCCAGCCAGTCAAGGGAGGGGATTGTCCTGCTCTGCTCTGCACTGGTGTGGCCTCACCTTGATGTACTGGCTCTGTTCCTGTGAACACTGGCCAGGATACTTTTGGGAGACCTCTTCAGTAAGGGCTTTTTTCAAAGGCCTGGAAAGCATATGTTCCATTCTTATATCCAAATATTTGCAATGTCTTTGTATCCACACATACACAACTAAAACTGAATCTAAAATTCCAAATACTTTTCCTTACTTTCTAGCATATTAAAATCAGAGTTCAATATAATTATATTAAAAAGATATTAAAGCCAGAGGATGTACGTAGATAAATATTGAATATCAGGAAGCAGACTTCACACTGAGAAGTGATTAGTTTTGTTGAAACTATAAAAATGAGACTGTCTATCAAACCACTTGTTCAGGATTGTGTGAAGTAAATAAAAAGCAGACTGAGTTGCATCAGAGTGGAGAAGTCATGCTGCTACAAGGAAGTATTTTCTCTCTAGGAGGGCCCTTTTGATGCCTGTAGTGGACAGCTGGAGCCTCTCTATCACTTTGAAACCCCTTATGCTACATGTGCTTTGCCATGGGATTGCTACCTATGTACACAAATTCAGTCTTGTAGATGGTGATTGGGAAATAAAAATCTCTGGGTACTGCTTTGCAGATGTGTAATACTGGTACACAGGAAAGGCAGGGCATAGGTGGAATCAAAAGGAACTGAGAGGCAGTAATCAATATGAGTGAAATTTAGTCAGTGTTATTGAACCACTTTTGCACCCAACAGGAAAACTTAGAAAAAAAAGCAGAATCTAGAAGCACAGAATTAGAGTGAAGATGAAAAACAATGAAGGTTGCATGTATCACTTACAATTTGCAGTATGGGGGAGAGGTTCCAGTTTGCAGGGAAAAGTTTCAACAGTTTGGAAGCAAGGAAACATCAAAATTGTTGTCAGGAAGTGCAAGAAAGAGGATGAGGCCTTGTCAGCCCTTATGGGGATCTTCAGGAATGTGATAAAACAAGTCTTTCTGGAGACCCTCCAAACACATGAGGAATGAGAATGTGATCAGGAATTAGCAATATGGATTTACCAAAATGAAACTATTTTTAATCAATCTTATATAACTGACTTGGTGGTTGAGGGGAGGGTAGTACTTATTATTCCATAATAGAAAAGCTTTCAACCGTCTCCTGCAGCATCCTCTGAGACAGGTGAATGAACAGTGAATGGACTGAAAACTGGCTGAACTGTTGGACTTCAGCTGAAGGCCAGTCACTCTCAGTGTACTCCAGGGGCTGACACAGAGTCCAATACCTTTTAAAATCTTTGTTAATGACCTAGAGGATAGGGCAGAGTGTACACTGAGCAAGCGTGCAAGTTGTACAAAACTAAAAGGAGTGACTGATACAGCAGAGAGTTGATGTTATTCAAAGGGACCCTGACAGGTTGTAGAAATATGCAGGAAGGAATTTTATGAAGTTCAATACAGGGAAATGTCAAGCCTTGCATGTGCACAGGAATAATCCCAGGCACTAGCATACAGTGGGAGCTAAACAACTGAGTTCTGAGTTCAGTATATTCCTATTCACTACCACTCAGCAAAGGTTTTGCTGTACTTTTCTGTAAGTAATAAGTTCTGTAAGTAATAATATGTCAAGAAACAGGTCACTAAATTTAAAAATTATTTTAAGGGCCAAGTTGAACTTTTAAAGTTGAAAATCTTTTTGTGTGCAGCACAGGCAGAAGTTAGAGATCCATTCCCCTGAAACATCATCACCAAATTAAAAAATAATTTGGAGACTGCCAATCTTTCCTGAAAAATGAACTTTTCGAAAAGTCCAGTCTTAGTGAATGTCTTAACACTTTGGATTAAACTGTTTCATATTCTAATTTCAGCATACATTTTCTCTAAAAAGCATCAAAAAGAAAAGTTTGTCAAAGATGCATTTCAAAATGTTCTTTGCCAAGTGTGTTGGGTTTGCATGACAAGGTTTGGGTTGCAGGAGTGCAGTAGTGGCTTCTGTGAGAAGCTGCCAGAAGGTTCCCCCATGTCCAACAGAGCCAATGCCAGCTGGCTTCAAGATGGATCTGCTGCTGGCCAAAGTTAGGCCCATCAGAAGTGGTGGTAGCATAAACTGGAACATATATTTAAGATGGGGAAAAAAACTGTGCAGCACCAATTGCAGCTGGAGAGAGGAATGGGAATATGTGGGAGAAAGAAGTCTGCAGACACCAAGGTCAGTGAAGATGAAGGGGGATAAGGTACTCCAGGTGTCAGAACAGAGATTCCCCTGTGGTGCAGAACATGGTGAGGCAGGCTGTCTTCCTGCAGCTTGAGGTGAAGCAGAGATCCACGTGCAGCTAAGGCTGGAGCAGGTGGATGCCAAAAGAAGTCTGTGACCCTGTAAGAAGTCTGTGCTGGAGCAGTCTTCTGGTCCAGTCTGTGACCTCACAGAGAACCCACACTAGAGCAGCTTGTTCCTGAAGGACTGCACCCCTGGAAGTGAGGGAAAGAATTGTAGCCTCTGCAGAGGACTCCTGCTGGAGATGTCTTCTGCGGGAGGGACCCCGTGCTGGAGTAAGGGAAGAGTGTGAGGAAGCAGGAGCAGCAGAGACAACATGCAGCCCCCATCCCCTGACCGCCTGCATCACTGTGGGGTCAAGGAGGTAAAGAAAATGTGGAGTGAAGTTGAGTCCAGGAAGAAGGGAGGGGTGGGTGGAAGATGTTTTAAGATTTAGTTTTGTTTCTCATTATCCTGAGAATTTTTTTCTTATTACTCTGATGTGATCAGTAATAATTTCCCCAAGTTGAATCTGTTTTTTCTGTGATAGTAATTGGTGAGTGATGTCTCCTTGCCCTTGTCTCAACCCACAAGCTTTTTGCTGTATTTTCTCTCCCCCATCCAGATGAGGGAGTAATAGAGCAGCTTTGCTGGGCATCTGACCTCCAGTCAGGGTCAACCTACCACACCAACCTTCAGATCTGTTCATGCCAGGTTATCATATCATGCAGCAGGCAGTAGAGTAGTTATTCTTTGTAATTAATCATGTAAGACAGCTTTCAAAACTCACCAGTAGTATCACTTATGGGCATGTGACTATTAAGGTGTTTTTATACTCCACTGCAGTATCTCGGGCAAAATAGTTGGACTCAAGTCCTTTGTCTGGAATACCTTTCATAGAATGCAAGCTAAGGTTTGGTGCAGTTTTAGTGGTGCTTTTGGGGCTACCAGCTTGCTAGCAGAGCTCCTGTTTGGAGCTCAGGTAAGTCAAAAGTAAAATAACCACCAAATATTGCTCAAGTATTCTTAATAAATGTAGTTGTCCTGATAGGGAGACTATTGTATATTGAGGAGTTAGTGCTCCACCAACAGTTGGCCTGAGTGGCTGCCAGTTTTGCTGTGCTATACTGCACATATTACTCAGCCTCAAGGACTGTGCTGTGCTACACATACACTTTGATGAAGGAGAATCTCAGCCTCCTCTCCCTCCCTCCCCTCTCCCTTTTGTGGTTGCAGCAATTTTTTGTAGCGTGGAACAATTTCAACTAATCAAATGTATCACTAAGGCTATGTAAAGAATTGATTTATTTTCCCTCTGGTAATAGGGTTAAAAAAAAAAAAAATCAAGATTTCACAATGGAAGATTTTATGGCTAGTTTCCAATTGGCATCAGTGATGATGCCATAGGTGTGTCCTTCTCTTTATCCTGAAACAAAGGAATGTTTTCATAAATACAACTTCTTGAAGAAAATCCTAAAAAACTCTAAGATAGCAATAGCAGTAAACGTTACCGTAAATAGATATTTTGTGCAGAGTGCCATTCCCTGACTTGAGAGGCCTGACATTGTATCACTCCAGGTTTTCATCATCAGGGATGTAATATTTCTCTCACTTACTATTATCTTTTCTGTACTACTGATGTGCAGCTTTCTTGTTGGGATCCAAAAAGAACCATCACCTCCTGGTATAAAACAATAAATGCAACTGTTAAGACTATAATAAAAATTGGTTGAAGGTCTCATCTTCCTTTATTTTATTCCTAGCACTGTTGTCCCTGCAGAGCCCATCTCAGGATGCTACTAATTACTAATGCAATGTCTTATAAGATTTTCTTGGGAGCCCCTGGTGGTCTAGGGGAAAGGCACTGCACTGTCACTGCAGAGACCCGGGTTCGAGTCCCGGTCGGGGCCCCTCCCCAGGCAGATGGAGCTCGTTAGCCCGTAAGGCAATCCATCTACGTCCTGAGGACCTCGCTGCCACCGTCCAAGCGTGCTTGGCCCCGGCAGATGAACCTCAGGATTAAAGGGTGGGCTCAGTTCCGCGCACACTGTGTCTCACCTAAAAAATCCAATGCGCAGGCTGGAAGGTGTAAAGACCTTCCCTGGTTCTTCGTTCGCGAAGACTGGCCATTCATAAGATTTTCTATATCATTGCAAGATGAGAAGTTTAGTAACGATCTGATTCTTAAAAGGCAAAATTTCTCGTACTACATGACCCTGATGTGACAGTGAAATTCAGAATTGCAACTGATGGTATTATACAGGAATAGGTCCCAGTGTGCATACTTTAAGAGCAAAATATTCCTCACAGCAACTTGTTATTTCTTTACATACACATCGTGTACCTCTTTGGATTCACACAAACCCACTTATATCTACCTGAATAATATTTCATTACTTGAATTTCTAGTACTCTATTTTATTGACAGCCAGGGATTCTTTAGACATGTATTTAGCTTCTGACACTTCATGGAGTTTTTCATTGCAAATTTGATGCCAGATGTTTTTCAAAAAATTTCTGAACATCAAGTTGAATCCTTTTTAACACAGTGCAGAACTTCCAAAGAGAAAAAACAAATTAACATGCCACACATCTCAGTTTATTTCTCAGATTATTA
>NW_020955442.1:1756880-1843566 GCF_003031625.1 Empidonax traillii
TTTAGACATGTATTTAGCTTCTGACACTTCATGGAGTTTTTCATTGCAAATTTGATGCCAGATGTTTTTCAAAAAATTTCTGAACATCAAGTTGAATCCTTTTTAACACAGTGCAGAACTTCCAAAGAGAAAAAACAAATTAACATGCCACACATCTCAGTTTATTTCTCAGATTATTAGACAATAAACAATTAAACAAATTTGAAAGATATTGTAATCCTAAACATATCCCTAATGCTATTAGAATAACACAGATTGAATGAGTTATACAACAGGGAATTAAAGTATGGGAAACAATAAAAGGCTCAAGAAAAACACACACAACACAAACTAGACAATTATTCATTTTTTTGTGAAAGGGGTATCTTCAAGCAAGAAGCACTGATTGTAGATAAAAGGTTCCAGGTAGACTATGAAGGTTCCAACAGAGAGCAATTTTCAGGTTTTTCTTTGTTTGTTTGTCTGTTTGTGATTTTTAAAGTCTGGAAAGATCTCCTTTACATATTCTTACTGGTTCAAAGATTGTGATAGAAGAGAGATAGAAATATGAGTTGTAAGACAGAATTGCAGCTCCGATTATAATATTTTAATCTCACAAGATCCCCATAGGTCATATTTCATGCTTATTGCTCTGTTGCTTAGCCTCATGTAGTTTTAATCTAGAGATCTTTTTCTGATTTGGCACTGAAAAGATTATATAGATGATAGACTTTCTCTACCTTTTTGTTCTTTTTTTTATCTCCTGTTTCATATAGATTAAATACATTGCCACTGACAATTTCTTTTGTCTTAATAGTTAGGTTACGCTATTATTAAGAGAATCAACAGTAATTATGGAACATATCAGCAAACAGAAACAGGATAAGAAGGTTTAGGTTCATAATGTTATTAGCAACACTGATAGTAGAAGTAATGAAGGGTTTCTGTTTTCAGACAATCCAATAAAACTCATGAGACTGACAATTACAACATTGTAAAGCAAATGTTCTCTCTTCTTGCAATGTCTGCCTTGAAAATGTTTTAAATTAATGGATACAATACTGGTATGAATCGTATCAGATACCTGCAGAGAAAAGAGATTGATCCTGACGTATGGGGCTTCTGATCACACCAGCAAAATACATTTTGAAGTGGGTGAGATGTTTGGAGAGATGGTCTTTGTCTTCCCAAGTAAACTTTATGCACAATGGGGCCCTGCTTTTCTGGGAATGGCAAAACACCTGCCTTCCCATGGGAAGCAGTAAACCATTTCCTTGGTTTTTTTTTGCTTGTGTGAGCAGCTTTTGCTTTCCCTATTAAACTGTCTTTATCTCAACCCATGAGTCTTCTGCCTTTTGCCCTTCTGATTCTCTACCTAATCCCACTGGTGGGGAAGTGGGTAAGCGGCTATGTGGGGTTTGGTTGCTAGCTGGGGTTAAACCATGAGAGCAGGGCATATGCAATCCAGCGGTATGTGACATATCTCCACTTAATAATTATATGTGCTTTCCTTGTTTTCCCTGCATATATGGACATCACCTAATGACATAGAGCTGGGTAGTGTAGTCAAGGTCTCATATTATCTGCTATAATTTTGGGAAAGTTTCACCCTGTGACATTTTAAGTACCAGATCAGTCTCGCATTTATACACACAAGATCTTTTAATGACTGAAGAGAATATATATATGTTTGCAATAGCTTTATCGGTTTTCAAATATATTTCTGTGACATAATTTATAGGATTTTAAAGTCTGTAACAATGCACTATATGAAATTGTTTATATGATTAAATACTTAATTATCCTATAAGACATCAAGAGCTTCAACAGTTTAATGGAGATATTTCAAAATATATGTTTGAACAATTACTTTTGAGATAAATATATTTTTGAAATAATCATTTATCTTTCTTCTGATTAAACCAATATAGTATTCATTATACCTTGCCTGGCATTAAAACACATGCAAGTATCCAGCTGGTATCATCTCAAGTTTTGTTTCAGGTTAATTGAGGTTTTTTCTTTCCTTTTTTACTCCAGTAAATCAATATTCAGAGCCCACACTATTCCCATTCATAAAAAGAGACTGTTAAGAATTGCCAGTTGAATCATAAATGGTATAGTATATCATGTGATACTCTCCTGCTCTATATTTTAAATCTCTCCTGCATTCTTTTATCAGTACAAATTACAGAGGTTCCCTCAAGTTTGTTCTATTAGGCTGTAAATATTTCCTCTAATTGTTTTGCTCTGTATTTATCATAAACCCAAAGCCTTCCAATTATTTTTCTTCTCTTGTTTTCAGATTCTTGCTGTAAAAAGGTCAGTCCTCAGTGAAACGTTGATAATGCTAGAAGAGTTACTTTCCTCACCTGCAATATTTTATTATAAAACTAATGTATGATTAATTTTATGCAACCAAAAAAAAAAAAAAAAAAAAGAGTCAGCAACTGGGTCCTGATATCTGTAGCACAGTAAATTAAACACTTGAGTACTTAAATAGTTGTGTGGTACGTAGTACATCTCATTGGTTTAATATAGAGAGATCAGATTTCATCAAGGAAATAAAAAATCTCTTATATTTAATAATATGGATTAGTAAAGAGTAATCACTTCCAAATGGATTTGGCTGGAAATTCTCAAGGTTGCTAGTTAAGAACAAAGAAGAATGCATCTCTTAGACATTCTTTTCTTTATTTGAAAATGTCAGCTTCTTGAAAAATTACAGCAAGTTGTAATTTCATGATTGTTTGCAATTGAGATATTCATTTGGATTCAGTGAACTGTTAATACACCTACCATTCCATTGCATATCAGCTTCAAATATTTAACCATGGACAGATCATCTACTTTTCAATATAACAGCAATATTTCAGAGGAAAACTGTGGACCACTTACAAACTGTTATCCCATTTCCATTACATGATATAACACTGAATTATTACATTTTCAGTGGTATTTACAATTGTTCAAGTTCACGAGTGGTTTATAATGTGGTGTTTGGGACTTGCATAAATTCTGCATTATACCAAATTAAATAGATTGAACTAAGTATTTCTCCTTTTACTTTCTGAGGATTCTATTAATTCCTTTTAATTTTGAAAGGTGTAATCTTTGCACATTCTGCAGACACATTTTTGTTTCAACTGTTGTGTTGTTGCCATGACAATATTAATGTCCAGCATGTGCGTCAAGATGGTTGACTATTGACTACCCTTCGCTTTGAAAGACACTGTCTCCAGGAGGTTATAGAGGGCTAATTTATTCTGGCAAAACTTAACAAACACAAAAGTTTTGTCTTGTACAGTACAGTGTATATCACATCACACTGGGGCGCAGTCCTCAGATGCCACTTATGCCCTTCCCATTAAACTTTCTTCCCATTAAATGTAGGGGTGAAAAAGCTGAGAACCAGCCACCATGAGCTGGCAGTTTCAAAGTGAAAGGCAAGATGCCTGTATGTGAAACACCTGCGTGCCATCAAAGAGAAAGATCAGTCAGAATCCAGGGGTTGCTATACCTCCTGCCACAGTCCCAGTCTACCTTAATACTTTTTAGTTTGCAGGAGCTGAACCTAACACTTCAGCCTTCACTTCCTTTGCAACCCAAGACTGAGACTCTGTATTGTTCAGCTTTGTAAGTTTATTCACATCACAATGTACTCACAGGTGTGATTGCTCCCACATACTCCAGAAAGAGAACCTTTAGACATGGTTCGATGCTTGATAGACCCTGTCTATACCTGTAGGATTTAAAGCTTGTACTGAGTAGCCACACTGGCTAGAGGATGGATGGAAGATATTATACATCAGTGAGACCTGTTACTTTATAATTTTCACAGAAAAATAACACTGGTTTTGGGTTTGGGTTTGGTTTTCTGCAGGAATCCCAAAGAAAAGTTTGCTCTGCTACATGTATATTAGCCTATTTTCTTCATAGAGTGAAAAAAAATATTCCACTAAAAGAAAAAGAATGGCTGTGTCTGGAGCTTCTTCTTCATACCAGGATTGAGAATTAATATATTGCCTCTCTCCCGGTTCCTCTGATTATGCACCTCTGTTTCACATGAATAGTCAACATTATTGTTAGCGGGCTCAATTAAACAGCCTTTATTCTACTTCCTCACAGCCTTAGGCAGTAGGTCTCCACAATATTTCTCAGTTCTGAATAATAACATTTCAATGACGACATCTCAGAACAGAGGGAGCTACAAGGCAACAGAGTTAATTTCTTTTTCAGTAGAAATCATCAATCGTTCTTTTTTTCAAAACCAAACCCAAAACAAGTTACATTAACAAAGTGCTCGTATATTTGATATGTATGATTGATTTCCAGGAATACATTGCATTAGAAACAATAATTTTTAATCCTTCAGAAGACATCAAAATAATTTATTTTTAAAATAAAAGATAATACTTTCTAGTTTTGAGTTCCAATGCTTCCCTGACAATCTTATTTAACAGTTTAAATTGTCACTTGACAAAAAATATTAAACATGTTTTCAAAGCATAATATTTTGATTAAAAATGCTTATCAAAACAGAATTATTGCTGAGGGAAAAAGGCCTACACCTCAGGCTTCACTTCAATAGAAATAAAGTGCTTACTCAGAAGGTGTCCAGCCACAATCTTTTAAAGTATATCTGCAGAGTTTCAGTTTCTATCAGTTGCAAACTAGGTGCTTCTAAAGTCTGCCCACAAAACAGACCTCAGTCGGAATAGCCTCATGCACAGTGGTGTCTTTGCTATAGCCTTGTGTGAGGAATGTTTCATCAGCATTTGGACTGCCCATTAATTTTCAGGGCAATAGTTCTCCAGTGTACTTTATTAATTACCTAATACTTTGACTGCTCCTACTCTAGCACTATATCAAAAGTTGCCCAATTTCTTCTCATATTCAACATCTTGTCATTTGTATTCTTTACAAAATCAGGGTTTTCCCTTGTGCATGTAAAAGTCATGGTTCAATGGGAAAGTGCAAACTATGCTTTGATAGTATGCTTGAACTTGTCTTTTTAGGTATCCTGCATCTCTGTCATCAAAATGAAAGAAACTCCTGTGACTTTTCCCAGTCAACAGGCGAACAGTCTGGAGTCAGAAAGTCTTTAGCAGCCAGGATTATGTCAGGTGGCACAAAGACCATCAAACAGATCATCTATCCATGACTGCTGCATGTTCACAGTATCAGCAATGCCAGACAAACCTAGTGTGAAGGCATTACAGAACCCCAGATGCACAAGGGTTTTTTAAATGGGCACACTGCTAAACCCACTGAAAAGACATACTCCTCCCCTCCCTCTCTGCAGTCATAGGCCTCTTCAGAATTCCTACAGCAACTAAAGGATCTTCTAGTCACACATCCTGAAGGCTGTTGTTAGACTATCAGTGAAGGATCACCACATGATCTGGTTCGTTTCGCCTGAAACTTGCAGCCATCGAACTATAACTACAAAACGTGTTTGGATTAGGACTTCTGGTCCTGTGGCATCTCACTGAAGTGTTTGGCCTGCTGATTTTGAAACAGAAAATTATAAGGGACAGGCTGGGCATCAGTACGCTCAGTGTTGTGAAAACATCTTTGATCTGGAGCATCTTACGCATCTGCATGAGGATGCAGGCAAACTATTTCAAAAGGAGGATTCACAGCAGGATTGTGTCCTTTAGCTCATGAACGTCTTGCCTGACTTCACTGCCCCTGTCTAGTTCAGGGTT
Source organism: Empidonax traillii (assembly GCF_003031625.1). Lineage (NCBI taxonomy): Eukaryota > Metazoa > Chordata > Aves > Passeriformes > Tyrannidae > Empidonax > Empidonax traillii. Next base: position 1,762,571 of record NW_020955442.1, read on the forward strand.
TTTCCATCAAAGTATTTATGAAGATTGCAGAAGTATTCTCTCAGCCATACAACAAAACATGTTTTAAAAATAGAGTGGATTCTCTCCCATGCTTTACATGACACCAACATATTTTCTTGTTGTACATCAGTTCCTTTGAAATAAAAAAAAATACCCTAAACCACCAGAAGAAACAGACAAACTAGCCAACCCAAAAATCTATAATAGGCACTCCCTCTAGACTCAGTCATATAATATGGGCCATTTACTTCCAACCACCCCTCTCTCTCCAATGCACACCATCTGCTTGTAACACAGGCCATCTGATGAGGTGTAACATTCATTCTGCTAAATCAGAGCCCCCTTCCAGCTGTTCTAGCCTGTTCTTCACCTCCCTACACTGTATTCTCACACATAGACTTTCTGGATGAGCCCTGGGAACCCACCACCCATACTCACCTGAACAGTTTCTAGATTCCACTGTTTCAAGCTGTATGTACTCTATACTTGCAGCTTGTAGATGCTGACTCAGACTTTCCTTGCACCTCTATATTAAGAATCTGAAGTGCTGTTCTCTTGTATCAATATGATATAGATATGCATTCCTATACGATTTTTTCTTTCCTATCATTGTGATACAAGGGCTTTAGGAAAAATCCATCTCTCCCCAGTTTACAATTACCACATTGACTTCTACTGTGTGTGTCTGCTAACCAGCATACCAAATCACAACACCCAAATATCTTCCTCCATTTAAATGAATGCAACTATATACCTTTATATTCCAGGCAGAGGAAACCATAAAAATGGGAATTTTCCATGCCTACATTTCAAGGTATGTCATGAACTTAGGGAAGAGACAGGAAGCAAGCAGAAAGATAGAAAAGACTCAAATATGAACTGCCCATCCAAAGCTGCATCCAGTCTACTCATGGAAAATCTCCTCACAAACAATTGCAGCGTGCTTTCCTTGAGTCTGAGATTGCCTTCCCCTGCAACTCCACACAGCTATGAAAATAAAAATCTTCTCTGCACTCATAAGGGTGGAAATATGTGGAATGATCCTCTAAGTTCTCAACCAGTGTTACTGTAGAACATAGCAAAGAATAAATGAGAAGAATAGTCACATGGAAGTACAGTCACAAGGCCAGCTTGAATAATGTTGAAGGGCTGAAACAGGTCCAAAGAGACATTTAAACTGCTGAAACGTAGCTGGGAATTGTTTGGGAAGACTGGTGGTTATCATGGGCCAAACTGATGCAAACAGTATCTCTAAAAACCTACTTGCATAGATAAACTTCTTCTGCTTATTTTCTCAGGTAATGTAATGTACTAATATAGCTGCAGTCCTTAAGTACATGCAGAGGCAGTGATGATTAAACTAGCACTTTGGTTTTGTTTCCCAGCTGTTCTAGTTTTATTCTGGTAAGTCGTGACATCTGTGTCTCTGTGAAACGGTTATAGAAATTATGTTCTGCATCAAAGATTAAACCAGAAAGATCTATGGGGAAAAAAATACTTTTGTAACCATACCACTGCATTTATAGCTCCCTCTCATGGTATGTTCTCTAAAATAAGCATTTGCAGGAAGAATTAGATCAATGTAACTATAGCAGAAAAATAATGCCAGTAAATTTTCCATGTAGACAAACTCTAAAGAATTCATATTGAACTAGAAATATGTAAGAGTTGCAATAATCTTAAGACCTTGGATTCTTGAGAAAACACGTCGGTGATCACGACTGCAACAACATTGTAGCTTTTTTTGTTTGGTTGTACTGTTTAGTTTGTTAATCCATAACACATGATTTTCTCAAAGACATTTTTATGCAACATCACTCTTAATTTTTAGATTGTGGATTTAAAACCAGAAGGCAATCATGTGCTCTGTTCAAATCAGATCTTTGTTTTTTGTTACCTGAGTTATTCAAAGTAAAATTTCTTAAGGTTGTTTGGTACGGGTAAGGGACATAGAGAAAGATGAATTACAAAAGAAGGGGAGAAATGGTGACAGTTTTACAGCTACATTTTCAAGTTAAAAGATGTGTGCATAATGACATTTAAGTTACATCAGCACCAGTATAAAAACAAAAAGAACTAAGTTGAGGGGAAAGAGGTGAACCTTAAGTGGTCATAAAAGATCTTTTCTGAAGTCTCGTATCTTGCAAATATTTATTTGGGTTCCAGTGTGCAACATATGTACTTAACACAAATATGCTTGCAAATAAATTTAATTCAACCAAATGTTCATCAATGAGCAAACAAAAGAGGTCATGAATAGGAATGAAATTATATCTTAGAATCTATTTATAGCTATAGTTACAAGACAGCTTTTGCTGCAATATACTTAGCAATTAAGTGGATGCTTACTCCTATTATCTATAATCAGGTAGCAGGTTATGGAGAGAAATCTAGATAATGACGGTCCTTATTTGCCACCCTTTCTGATACTGATTTCAAAGGGAAGCAGTCAAAGGGAACTCCAATAGGTATAATCTCTAAGTACAAAATTAATGGTATTTTGAAGGAAAAAGTAAGATTCCAAAGCAAATAATGGTTCCAAATGGTATATGATTTACGAAAGGTAGGTTCTGCTTGACCAACTTGATCTCCTTCTATGGAAAGGTGAACTGCTTAGTAGATGAGGGAAAGGCTGAGGGTGTTGTATACTTGGACTTCAGTGAAATATTTGATACCATATCCCATAGTTCTTTCCCAGAAAAAGTGGCTGCTCGTGGCTTGGACAGGTGCACTATTTACCAGGTAAAAAATTGGCTGGATTGCTAGGCCCAGAGAGTGGTGGTGAATAGAGCTAAATTCAGTTGGTGTCCTGTCACAAGCGGTGTTCCTCAGGGCTCAGCATTCAGGCCAATCCAGTTTAATATCTTCATCGACAACCTGGATGAGGGAGTCAAGTGCTCCCTCAGTCAGTTTGCAGATGACACCTAGTTGGGAGTATTGATCTGCTGGATGGTAGGAAGGTTCTGCAGAGTGATCTGGACAGGTTGGGTCCATGAGTCAAGGCCAGTTGTATGAGGTCCAACTAGGTCCAGTGCTGGGTCATGGACTTGGGCCACAACAACCCCATACAGCGCTACAGGCTGGAGACAGAGTGGCTGGGAAGCAGCCCAGCAGGAAAGGACCTGGGGCTGGCTGAACAAGAGCCAGCAGTGTACCCAGGTGGCCAAGAAAGCCGATGACATCCTGGCTTGTATCAGCAATAGTGCAGCCAGCAGGACTAGGGCAGTGATAATCCGCTTGTACTCAGCACTGGTGAGGCCACACCTCGAATCCAGTGTTCAGTTTTGAGCCCCTCACTACAAGAAAGACATTGAGATGCTGGAGCAAGCCCAGAGAAGGGTAGCAGAGCTGATGAAGGGTCTGGAGCACATGTCTTACGAGGAGTGACTGAGGGTTCTGAGGTTGTTTATCCTGGAGAAAACGAGGATCAAGGTTGGGACCTTATCACTCTCTATAACTATGTGAAATAAGGTTGTAATGAGATGGGGGTCAATTCCCATCACATAAGCAGTTAAACAACAGGGAATGGTCTCAAGATGCAACAGGGAAGGTTGATTTTGGGTATTACGAAAAATTTCTTCACCAAAAGCACTGTCGAGCATTGGAACAGGCTGCCCAGGGAAGTGGTGGAGTCACCATTCCTGGAGGTATTTAAAAGATGTGTGGATGTGGCACTTAGGGACATGGTTTAGTGGTGGACTTGGTTGTGCTGGTTAACGGTTGGACTCAATGATCTCAAAGGTCTTTTTCAACCTAAGCAATTCTATCATTCTATGATTTTGGACAGTAAATCAAGACCCAAACAGACAACTTCAAGCATCTGTAGTCACATATGAGAGATGAGACCTCGAAGTTCTTGTGTGATTGCATTTATCCCCTAATTTGGATACTTACATGAACTGAAACTGGAAAATAAAGAAAATTCCTCTTTTTTTTCAAAGCAACACCAACACCAGCCCCAAACCCACAACTAAACACCACCACCAAACCTGCATGCACTCTTTTTAGTGTTAAATATGGTGTAATAATTCAGATTATCCAGGGGACCTCAGAGAAGAGAATATTGTTGAAATAAAAGCAACTAAGACCTTTTTTTTCTCAGAAGTAGGAATTTCTCTTCAGGTTATAAACGCAAAATGAATGAGGTTTCACAATCCTTTTTAGCACTATTTCCTGCTAACTACTGCAGGTGGGAATAGAAGCTTCCACAAAGCACTGCAGCTGAGTCTCTGCAGGTAAACATGGCAGTAAGCTAAGAGGGATGCCTGATGAACTTACAGGGTAAAGGGTTTCTGAAAGAGATCAGGAAAGCCAGAGGGGAAGGTAACCCTAGGTAATGGAGATTTCAAAGGAACTGTTTGAGTTAAAGACTAAAGACAGGGTGGTATAACTAGTGAAATTGTATGTCTGGTGTGAGTATTTGCAAGAGCATTTTGTGCTGGAACAGAAAATCAAGTGCTAAAAATAGAAATACTTTAACTGTATATTGGATAGAAAAAGAGACTTCAAAGTTTTTCACTCACTCTTTGATCATTCATTAAGGTGAATGTGCCATCAGATTAATAAATAGGGATCTATTTCTGAAGACACTTTATTTGTAAATTTCTCATATTGACCCTCTTATGCTGGAGTTTCACAGATAACAGATTGGACACAATGTTCTTTCCTCAGTTAATGGGCCTTCAGATGAATGCTGGAAAGAAATTGCTTAGACTTCATTCTGATACAAAAGGACTTTAGTTTCTCAAAACTGTCCTTTTGTACATGGAACAGCACATTACAATGGACCATTTCTAATGAAAAGAAAAAAAAAACAACAAAAAAGGCACAGAATATTTTGGAAGTTCAAGTGTTACATATTTGAGGCCATCTCTGACAACATAAGGAAACAAAGGGCACAATTCCGATTTTGCTTCCATTTCAAAGGTCAGACAAGTAAGATATGTTTGGCTAACTTGGAAAATATGAAACAAAAGTTCACAAGAAGTGCACAACACCTTTGGAGACCTCTACAAATTGACGACAAGCACTGCTGTCCAACTCTAATTTCATAAAAGAATGAGCTGCATTGTTTTGCAATAGATATTAAGTGCTACAGAATTAAAAAGAACAAAGGTATACCATGTCCTTGGAAAGTACTATAAAACAAACTCTAAAAAAAGACCTTTTTGTGAAATCAGCAATATGCTTAAAGAGAATTATTCTTAAAATAAACAGGGAGATTTACTTTATTCCAAAAAGCAGTGGAGTTAGCATTAGAAAGAGCCAAAAACCTAGAAGACTCAAATATTCAGTTAAAAAGTTAAATGAAAACAGCTTGGGCTCTTGCAGAATGATTTCTGACACAAACATTTAATTTACAATTTATTTGTAAATTTAAGCTGGAGACATCCAAGTAAGTAAAAACAGATAAGGAAACAAAGATTTGATTAGGAGACTCAGATGATCCACTCAGAAGTGTTTGCGAAATGCTAAAGCAAAAGAAGATGTTTGACGTCAATGGTGAAGGAACAGACAATAAACTAAGTCTATCTTTTCATCTTGTATGGGGAACATAAATTAAGCAAAAGCAAAGTTGTTAAGCTTTGAAAAATAAGTGTCTCTCATATCTAGAACATTTGTAGGAATACAGACTTTGATTTTTTGGAATTGCATCCGGAAAGCAAAATTTCTAGAGACAAAATATCTACCGAAGGCTTTACTGTGTTGTTTAAAGGAAAGTTTAACAACAAATTTACCTCCACTACCAGAAGAGGTACATACAGATGTCCATATCAAAACAGTCTGTCTCAATTGTAATTTTTCACCACTCAGCAAAAGCTGAGTGGTCATTTACAATACAGTGATCCAATGATCACTGAAAAATGTCACTACTTATTAAATCAAAAGGAAAATATTTTTTGGTTGCAAGATACTTTTTGGTCTTGGCCTTCTAGGTGTTGTGGTTTAACTCCAGCTGGCAACTAAGCCCCTCACAGCTCCTCCACCCTCCCCTCCCCTTACTCCTTCTGCAGTGGGATAGGAAGGAGAATCAGAAAAGGCAAAACCTGTGGGTTGAGAAAAGAGCAGTTTACTAGCTGAAATTTAAAAAAAAGGTAACAATAATAACAAGAGTAATAACAATAATGATGCTGAGGAAAAGGGAGATAACAAAAAGAGAGACAGGAGTAAAACCCAAGATGAGTGATGCACAATACAATTTCTCATCACCTGTTGACCAATGCTCACCCTGTCCCTTAGAAGCAAATGGCCCCTCCCAGCCAATTTCCCCCAGTTTATGTACTGGCCATGAAATTCGATGGTATGGAATATCACTTTGGCCACTTTGGGTCAGCTGTTCTGGCCGTGCTCCCTCCTGGCTTCTTCTGTGCCTCCTCACTGGCAGAGCACGGGGTAAGCACTGCTCAGCAACACCGAAAACACTAGTGTATTATCAACATTATTATCATCCTATGTCCAAAACACAGCACTGTACCAGCTGCTAGGAAGAAAATTAACTTTCCAAGATAAACCCAGAACAGTAGTATTTCTGTCTTTCAAACAGTGAAAAGTCAAAGGTGCAGTGCCTCAAAAAAGATTCCGTGCTAAAGGGTTGGATTTAAAACAGGTACAGTTTGAAAAGGACTGATTGTTCATTTTCAGAGAAAACCAGACAAGTACTTTTAATCAGGACTATTTTTAAGAGATCAGCATAATCACAAACATTTCTGGAGTGGGGTACATAATATTTCCTAATGAAATAAGTACTGGTGAAAAACTATCTAACCAGGGTGCCAAAAAAATTGATAATAGTTACAACACTTTTCATTATTTACCAGGATTATAGGTGTTATAATATACAAGCCACAGGAAATTCAATCCCAACTCTGAAGAGTTTACATCATTTAAAGCAAGCCACCCTGCTGCAAACAAGTAATAAATATACACATAAAAACATAAACATATTAAAACTATATATAAATATATGTTTTTTAAAACTATATATACATATTTAGCAGAAAGGTCCACTACTTACTGTATATATACCATATATATAATATAGCCATAAGGCTTCCAATATATAGTATGTAAATACTCAAAAAGATTGTTTCTGTCTTCAACAATTTATTAATCAAAATATATTTTCTGCAGTTCTTCAGCATTCTTCAGCATGAGGCTAAATAAGACAGACTATTTTTTATGGGACTAAACAAAGTGTATGCTACCCTCCTTTTCATTTCATGTGACAAAGTCGACAGTATGTTGCAGAAATAAGATGATGCGCATGAAAATATACATAAAAATGCGGTAGCTAGAAGATACAAGACATGCCACATCAGCAAGTTACTGCTGAGATAGGAGACCATCTTATCTGTCCACTTCCCATTTGCTCACTGCCTTCTACTTAAGAGTCTGAGTCAGAGCTTATCATGGAGGAAAAAAAAAAAAAAAGGAAGAAAAAAAGTGGAGGGATTAATTTGAAAAAGTTCAGTTTTATCCAAGTTTATTCTTGTTAAACATTAGCACTGTCACACTCAGCTTTTCTGACTTAAGGCAAATAGGAAAATGCTTCTTCCACCTATGTCACATTCCCATTCTAGCTCATTCTATTCCTAAATACATTAAGAAATGAAAACTAAACATGAAACCAGAAAGCTAAGGAGAAAGGGAAATATAAAACTGAAGAATTTTCAAGAAATACACTTTTGTTTTGATGTAAGAGTTTCAAACTTTACTGTCTAGCCAATTAAGGACAGTAAGAATCATAGACATCACATCTTCATAAGAACTCATTGTAAGTCAATCCATAACCATGTTCTGTTGTCTTGAAAGGAGAGCAACTGTAGGAACAAGAAAACCTTTCTGATATTGGATCTGTGATATAATGCAAGAGTGGAAAGATACAACTACATGAGTTAATTTTTGTATTCATATACTGTAGAAATATGTGCTGTATATATAAAAACCCCACCTTTCAGTCTAAGAAATCTGCAGCTTCACACTGTTGGAAGAATCAGGATGAAAACTGTGGAGAGTAGGGATGACCCATCATTAAAATTCCTTAAAATATATATCCAGGTAATGATATGGTACCAGTTCCACTTGCTGACAGAGAGCAGAGAGCTGAACAGGCAACAGGAGGACAATCTATCCTGCAGTTCCTATGGTCTTAAACATGAGAAAATATGTAGACAAAGAAAGACTGTCTCAGCAGTTTACACTGGTAGTCAAAAGAACTCATTTTCATGATTTTCTTTAAAGTTAGTTTACTTTACATGGGCCATGCAAAGTGAGAAAGAACTGAAGGAGAATGGAGGAAGGAAGAAAACATTGGGATTTGGTAATATTCAGTAGGAAAAACTGATTTTGTGACTACAGTTCAGTGTTAGTTATACTGAAAAAATTAAAAGGAGAAAACATGAACAGAACTAGAAAAGAATTTTCCACTTGATGTTTAAACACTGACAATTTCAGGCATTCCTTTTTCTTTTTTTTCTGTTTCCCCAATTATCTTTGTGATTATATGTTACTTTACTAACATCACCAGCCAGCTGAGGGAGGGGACTCTCCCGCACTGCTCTGCACTGGTGTGGCCTCACCTTGAATATTGTGTGCAATTTTGGACACCACAATGTAAGAAAGACATTAAGCTCTTAGAGAATGTCCAAAGGAGGGAAATGAGGATGGTAAAGGGCCTTGAGGGGAAGCTGTGTGAGGAGCAGCTGAGGTCGCTTGGTCTGTTCAACCTGGAGAAGAAGAGACTGAGGGGAGATCTTGTTGCATTTTACAACTCCCTCATGAGGGGAAGAGGCAGGACAGGCACTGACCTCTTCTCTGTGGTGATCCGACGGAATGGTCTGGAGTTGTGTCAGGGGAGGTTTAAGGTTGCATATTAGCAAAAAGTTCTTCACCCAGATTGTAGTTGGGTGCTGGAAAAGGCTTCTGAGGGAAGTGGTCACAGCATCAAACGTGACGGAGTTCAAGAATAATTTAGACAATACTCTCAGGCACATGGTGTGACTCTTGGGGATGGTTCTGTGCAGAGCTAAGAGTTGGATTCAATGATCTTTGTGGATCCCTTCGAAATCAGCATATTCTGTGATCCTGTGATTCTGTCTCAAAATTATCATGCTGATCAAAATCAAAAATCTGAATTGAAAATTGTCCAAGGAACTCTGATAACATGTGCAAGAGGTCTGATGAGTTTGCACTTACTAACTTGGACCAGCAATCCCAGTGTATTAAGATCTAATATTGTGTAATATGTTTTATGAGTTAACTCTACTTCACAGGCTCTTAAAAGGGGTGAGGACCGAATTTTTTATAGTCTGAAAAACATTTCAATATAATGGTGCATTTTGTATTAAATAATTGATGTAATAAAAATAAAAGCTTTATTTGCTCATCACTTATCTGAAAATGTATGACTATTACTTCTGATATCCAAAAGAAATTTAAAGACATAAGGTAAATCCATTAAACACACTTATTCAAGAAAATACAAACAAAACATCTACTACAAGGAATGTCCTCCTTGTAAAATTGCAAGCAAGCATTGAAATAATGTTCAATAAGCTCTTGAATCCACATGAAGAATAAGAATTAATTAGAAGATGGATAGACACTTGTTTCTTGGGACACACAGACACCCATTTCCTTTTATCCATGAAAACAATATTTATACTATTTTACACAGAACAATATCTCCCTTAATTGTTATAATGAAAAAATATGAAAGGGTATTTCTAACATTAGAATTTATTGTCAGATTTTTTTTCATCAATTACATCACAGGACAAGCTATAAATTTTTTTTGTAAAAATAGGTATGTTCTTTCTTTGCTGTTAGATGTTTAGATAATTGTGTGCATATAATTGTCAATACCAAAAGTATCCCTGAGATTAAGTATTTTGAATAGTCTCTTACCAAACTGATTTAAATTGAAGTATTTTCTTTATGACTTTGTTGAGTTTAAATTTACAATCCTATTTCTTTGGATTAAAAATGAGTTTGCAGAGTGAATGTTTGGAAACTGAACAGTCACAAACCTACAACTTCAGGATGTAGCTTATGGAAGATAATGTTAGATTGAACTGAAAGTAATTTAAATTAAAGCACATGGTTTATAACAGAATTTAAAAGTTTAAACAAACAATTTCTAACATATATGCAGTAGAATTTGAATTTAACTTCAAAATAATCTTCTTTATAAATCACATTTCATGTCATGGACTTTTCATAACCAATAAAAGCCATATTTATTTATATCAATCGGCATAAGCTTTATCATTTGAACAGCCTCAGAAAAAGACCACAGTAGCTAAGCAAGAACTGATCATGGATCCCATGCCCTATAGAATAGTATGTCACAGTTTATAAAAAGTTGCTTCTAGCTTTGTGACCTCAATTATAAGGAATAAAAATCTTACTTTTGTGAATTAAACTAACTTCACTGTCTGAATCTGTAACTTCAATTTAGTTGCCCTGGTAACTACAAAAAACAGCCTTGTCATTTAAATGTTCCATGTACAGTGGTTATTGTTTATGTGAGAGTATGGAAAATGGCTCATTTCCTACTGTGGGTCCTTCTTATAATAATTGGTTTTACCTGAAATTTAATCCAAAACTTTGATTTCCTTGACTGTTTTGCACACAGTTAAATGATTTTACCAGAAAAACTTCATAAATGTACTTAGTGCAGCTGAAAGCTTTCAAAACAGATGGTATTCAAGAGAATATATATATCAAAGCTGTCACTAAATGACTTATCCTATAGCCTCTGTATTTCACTAGGCACATCATTTATGCATTTTTGATTTTATTTCTGATTTGTGATAGATCTGTTAGAGATGAGTGAAGCTGATCCAGGATGAATCCAGATACAAGTTAGCAGGAAATAAATTTATGTCACCACGAATTAGTTGATTTTTGTTCTGTATTTGACTTGTCATTGATTACTAAATTTTCCCTATTGAGTCTCATCTTTACCTCTTACATACAGGATGAACTGACATGACAGCTTCTTGCCACAATAATACTTGAATTCTAATGCTGTCTTGTTATTAGGAAAAAGAATGTCAACTTTTCTAACATTCTTCAGTGAAGAAACTTACAACTCCTTTGTAAAATTATGACTCCAAAGAAGATGAAATCAACCAGAGATTTCTGATATTCATATTGCACCATACATTTGTAAGTGTCAAGAAGTTGGTCTTAAGCTAGATGTCCCTTTAAAAAAATCTACATTTTAATCAAAATTAGAGAATATTTTTAATCTTACTTGGTTTGTTTCTTGAGGTATACCCTGCATGTGACACCACAACAGTTCTCTGCACTGTTGCTGGTCAAAACCATTTCTTCCATCGCAAAAAAGAAAACAGAAGGTAGGAGAAATAGTCGCAGTTAGTGTATTATTTGAAAAATTAAGATTAAAGTTCGCTCTTGTCTGAGACTCTTCCTCTTTTAAAACAAATTCACATTTGTCTTCCTGTAAGATCTATTATACATGTGTCTTACAACACTTCATACTTATTCCATCATAAATGATTTGGTTTATTCTTTTGATAGAGGCATAGGGGAAAAAATAAATTGTTACCTTTGATACTGCATGATAGCCGGAGCAGCATCTAAGGTTCTGTACCATTGTTACAGAACCCTAAGCAATGATAACTGTCAGTTGGTCCCGTATATCTCTTACCCGTATCAAATGTCAAAATGCTCCGTTTGAAGTTCTAATACTTAAAATCAAAAACTAGTTGCTGTCAGGGACCCTATCTACAATATGATGCTGGAAGTTGATATATTTAAGATATAGAAAAGAATACCTTTAAACAAATACATGAAATTTGCAAAACTCTTTACATTAAGTTTCTAATTAGTGCGTCATTGCTCTGGTTAAACTGTGTTCTCTTAGTGGGTTTCACCAGCAGATGAAACACAGTACTTGTGTTCCAGAAAGACTATGAAGTTGCTATAGAATATTTAGTCAGAGTTTCTAAAGAAAGATTCACTAAATATTAAGTACAGTAAATATCCTGGAGCCAACTCTAAGGAATTAATAACATTGAATATAATGTCTTAGTTATTAGGAGAAAGGGGTGGCTTAGCTACTCTCCAGAACAACTGAACCAGGAATTATTTTAAACAATGCCAATATTATGATGTCTTGTAAAAACAGTCCTAATAACATCCAAATAATACTTTAGAATAATTTCCTCCAACATTTCATTATCAACATTTCCGTTGAGTGACTCTAGTCAGAGCTGGAAATGAAACACATTTACATGTGCACATGAAAGCTTGAATTAGTGATAAGAGAAACAGACATATCTTCTGAAAAAATGGAACCCTTTTGTATTTCTAAATATGAAACACTAAGAGTACAATGAATAAACATTGTATTCATATTATCACCACATTACTTGGTTTACAATAGATTCTAAAAGATACAATTTGAGTTGTAGCAAAAAAATCACCTTTGACTTCATAAGGCAAAGAATCTAGTTCCAACTCAGGCTTTTCAAAAGGTCAAGCCACTCGAAGTTAAACATTTCAAGTCTCAACAGACCTTGCTTCTTTGAACAGGATCAAAACTGCGAATTTCTACTTTTCAAAAATTAGATACTGTAAACTTCTCAAATGAAAAAAAAAAAAAGTTACCTAAAGTTTTGTTGGATTTTTTTTGTTCAGTTGTTTATTGTGTTTTTTCCTTTCAGTTATAGAGCAGATTCTATGATTATAGCTGATATAAAATGGCAACCCATATTTATAAAAACTATGACAGAAGACAGTCATGGAAAGTTCTTTCTGTTTTTTAGGAAAACAAAACAAAACAAAACAATCTTTATTAGGTAAAGTAAATGGAACCAAGAAAGCTAGTATACCAGGAACTTGAGAAAATTCTTGGGCATAAACTGGTAGAGTATGAGAATACATGGAAGGAACAATAGAAAGATAATGAAGATCAGGAAATACTTCAATGAAAAAAGTTCCTCAGTTGAAGCAGGAAGTTTTCTAGTTTGGATTCCCATTGCATAATAAAGATTATAGCCTCTGCTACATACACATCCAAATGCTTTTCCAAGTGTTTCTACCCAAAGTTGATTTAGGATCTGATAAATGTTATATTCATCAGAATTAATGTATATCTTCAGAAAGTTTCAGGTAATGTTCAAACAACATCCTAATCTTCTCTTGTAGCTGAAATTGCTGAGATGCCTCAAAAATAACTGAATTTCACAGCGACAATTTATCACAGCAGATTGGTCAAATTAAAAAACATTAAGAAAGTGGATTTCATTGAGTAGTATAGACCCATAATCACCATATGAATTCAAGTAAGTTTCTTGCCAAATTAATTGTTTAGATATACATTAATTGTTTCAGAAAAAAAAAATCAACCCAACTAGCCTGTTTACTTTTGTGACATGAAGTAGCCCATGAACAAAGACATAAGGTTTATGAAGAGAGGCAATCTATCATACATTCATGATAGCCACTTAATTTTATTTATGTTATTTTACATTTTTTAAAAAGTGCCTGTAAACTAAAAAAAACCCTGTTATTGAAATTTTAAGATTCACTGTGGCCCTACCTCAAAACATTCTGCAAAAGATGTGGCAATGCTACATTAGTAACTTTCATATAATATCCATTTTTAGTCACTAAATTGTGTATTTCTGATCTTTGAGGTAATAGGTTCATTTCTGTAATATACTGCTGGAAAAGTGGGATCAAAGATTTCTTCTGTTATCCTACTTACTATTCAATTTTCAGAAACCCTGAATTCCTTTTACATAATCATATTGAGTATGAGGTAGACGTTTTTCAAAGTAAGTTTAGCACTGCACATTTAATATTTGCTCTTTTGTTTTGTACAAACAGACTTTGACCATGTTCATATATATATATAACAACTTCCTTCTGTGTCACTCTATTTGCACATACAATTCAGAAACTGATATCTCAATTACATATCTTTTTAGTAGCCCCATCTATTGTTTATATATATACTGATATACTGATACTTTAATCTTAAAGGTATTTTACAGTAATATTTATCGTAAAGATTATACTCTCTTGGCCTATAACCCTGAAAAAATGCAAGAGTTTGATAGCACTTCTGAAAAACTGAAAGAAAGGTGAAAAGGCATTTATGTCCATGTGATAGTTAAAACCTGCTGAGTCATCCTTAGGCACCATTAAATGAAAAAGAATGATATTTCTTCTTTCACATTCAAATATGTTTTGGAAGTCAGTCATCAAAAACTGCACACAACACAAATTAAAAAAAACTATCTGAAGGGTGTTTTTTGGGTTGATCATACTTTTCATAGAGAGACGTTTACAAAAAAGAAATACATACTGCATTAAAATACAAGTAGAAAAATAGTGCAATCTACTGAGAGAAAATATCGCTCTATCTCATATCTGAATTTTTGGATATCTATTGCTTGCTTAAGAAATTTTAAGAGGTGTGGAATCATTTGCAATAAATCAATAAAGACTTTGGAATATTCCACCTCCTGTGCAGGATACTGGATGGCTGGCACACCAGGCAGGTAGAACTGCATTCTTCAGCAGTCAAATAGGCTCAGTCCATTCCAAAACACAGACTCAGCAACAGGAGGACTGGGGATCTTAAATCTTAAACATACATTGCTTACTCTCGTTGGGATCAAAATTTTGTCCCTGGCCCTTCCCTGCAGGTACTGACTATGGGGAACAAAGGACTGAGATTTTACTTTGCTAATACTGGAGAAATAGGATGAACTCAGGATAAGACTAAAACAGCATTCAAAAGCTCTTCAGTAAGCTCATCACCTCAGACATATCCCAGCCCATAGTCTGACCACTTATTTTAATTTTCTTCTTACTGAAAACTTTATTCCTTTTTCTGTGTTGATTTCTGAATTTAAGACTTCAGAAGAAGGACGGGCTGTTTCTTTAAAAGAGATGTGAGAAATATGCAAGTCCATATGCTTAGTGATGAAGTGGCAGACAGAAGTGGTACATTAAGCCCAGTAACAACAGAAAAAGACTGCAAACTGTATGGAGTAAAAAAAGAGCGAACAACATGAAACTCATGAAAAGCTTCTGCCGTTTTCGGTATGTAAGTCTGGAATACTACAGTCTCTCTGTAAAAAAAAAAAAAAAAAAAAAAAAAAGTCTTCCATAAGGCATTTTGCTGTGAAGTGGCATTAGAAAGGCCAACATATCCAAATAGGAAGCATCGTGAAATTTGTTGGCAATGGCTCAGTGAAAGCACACATCAGCAAAAACACTTGAACAACAGCACTGGCAACTGCCTACTGAGAGAGAATTCTGCTAACAGAACAGTTGGCTTGGAAAGGGAAAAAAAAGAAAATAACTTCAGCAAATGGTAGCCAACCATCTCTCTCTTTCTCAGAATCAATCTCATTGAGAGTTAGAGTAAGTTGTCATGCTGGGAGACACCACAGAAATTGAAATAACTTGAGCAGCAACAGCAAAACTTTGGAAATTGCTCTTCAACAGGAATACTAAAATGAAAAAAGTACTGTGAAATACAGACAATCTTCTCTTGTGAGCCATAGTCCATACAAGCCAAAGTCAAAAGAGTTGCATATCTTCAAAGTTATTGAGGAATTTGCCTAACCACTAAGGTTTTATGGTTTCAACTGGGATCATAGAATCATGCAATCATTTAAGTTGGAAAGGACTTTTCAGATCATCAAATACACCATTTAACTTCAGTTATTGTTATGAATATATTTTCACTAAGTTTTTAGATCATTTCCTCTTTATAAATTTGAAGTAAGAAATTGCAGTAAGTTAAGTAAATAATAAAACTAACAGTAAATTATTAATCAAATCAAGTATCTGGGGGAGAGATGAAGTTTACCTTCATAAGGACATAGATGAGAAAGAAGTTGTGGATCAGTAACTGAAATCAACTAATGAGTATTGTATCTGGTGACAGTCAAATAACAAAAAATAGGTATATGTATTTATCCTGTTTAGGAGTATTCGGTGTGTTTGTAATACACAGGTTGTAGAATGTAAGACCATATTTTGCACTGTAATATCCTGGTGAGATATGAAGAACAAAGGAGTTTAACCCTCAGTAAGACCAGATGTCTACTAGCTGTTTATACACAGGGGTAGTCCTTACTCTAGAAAAGACATATAAATATCTTTCAAAAAGTGAAGCAATATTTTTACCTTATGTCTTTTTTAAATACCAGTAAGTGCAAAGATTACTTAGAATGTTATAAACAAATATTTCATTACATTTTACTTCACTCTGTCTCAAGGCAAAGTGAGGCAACTAACTTAACAACAAAGTCCATGTTATAGCAAATCAATCAACCTAAACACTCAAATGCAACTGGGCATTTAGGATCCCTAGCACATTACCTACTATATCAAAAGAGAGACACAATGGGCCCTTGTTTGAGCTGAATAGGACAGAAAGTGTACCAGAAGAGGATGAATTTCCATCACATTCTGATATGTGCTCAGAGCTGCATGTTTGAATTCCAAACCTCACAAGAAGTGTGACACAGCTGAGAAAAAAAAGAGTGATAAATGAATGCTCATATCTGAGAAAAGAAAAAAAACTGTGCTTACCAAACACATTCATTTTCTATGGACATTGTTCATGGACAAGGCTTCTCCTCTATCTCTCAGAAAATTCTGAAAAACACAACACCATGGATATTGTCCTTGAAAAGAACATGAAATCACATTGGAAAAAAATCAGGTTTCTCTCTTCTGTTAGTTCTACAGGGACACTTAAAAATTCCACTCTAATTTTTTCTGTTCAGGGAAAATGGAGAATTTACATTTGGAGCTTTTGGGTACTATCATCTCTTTTCATACATTATGAGGTTAGGCTGTCAATCTTATTACTTTCAGCCACAAGGAAAAATTGTGACATAAGACACATACCATATGATAAGCATTTTCTCCTTATTTGACCTATTTTAGATCATTTGGAAAATCCCATATGAGCTTGAAAACAATCTGAGATGTTTCCTAGTTGTGGCCTGGAAAAAAAAGAGAGGAAGAAAAAACAGTCCAGAGAGAGAGGTAAATTGTTAAATAGGACAACATGCTTAAGGTAAATTTAAAGAGCAAGAGTATTAATCAATTTTATTGTCTCACTAAAATACTAAATGCCTCTCTTAAGTGAATACTACACAGACACGAATCATTTTTTGTTAACCTAGATGTTGTTAACATTCCATGGATAGTGCCAGTTTATGCCACTCATTCCCTCAGGATTAGATTTCATTATGTTTATCCATAGCAGTTAGTGAGTCACTATGCATGAAGATTAAATTATTCTAATGAGATGACTTATAAAACAAAGAAAAAGCATCATGTGGGAATATGGCAGAATTTTACTTCATGGTGATACTTTAATCCAGCATTTCAACTAAGCAAACTTATATATCTGCTGCCACCTTTAAATAGCAGGCTGCCTTTTACTTGCTTTAGTAGAAGAGGCTCAACCCACTACAAACCTTCTTAAAACTGACTAAAACTTAAATCACAAAGGAAAGTGTATGAACATTGGAAGCAAGAATAGCTGACATAAGAGGACTACAGAGATGCTGTTTGCCACTGTAGGAAGAAAATTCATGAGACCAAAGCTTGAGTAGAGTACTGTGAAGGACAAGAACAAACAGCTTTTTTAAATAAATTAACAGCAAAAGGAGAATTAGAGATAAAATTGTTCTGGTACTTGATGAGGTTACTCCACTTACAAATAGGGACAAAGACAAAGCAGAGATGTCTAATGACATTTTCATCCCATCTTCAACACCAACAATGGGCGCTAAGACCCTTAAAACCCTGTGTCAGACAACCATGACTGAAGGGATGATAAACTTCCAGCCAACTCTATAGTTCAAGACTTGCTGCTCCAGCTGGATACCTACAAGTCCATGGAGCCCAACAGAGATTCATCCCAGGATACTCAAAGAGCTGACTGATATTAGCACCAGACCTCTCTCCGTTATTTTTCAAATGTCTTGTGAAGCTGGATAGGTCCCAGTGGACTGAAAGCTGACAAATGTTGTTCTGATTTTAAGAGGGGTCAGAAGGAAGATCCTAGTAATTACAGGCCTGTCAGTCTCACCAGAGCCTAGTAAAATTATGGAGAAGTTTATTCTGGGACTTACTATAAAATATTTGAGAGATAACACAGTCATTGGTCACATTCAGTACAAGTTCATGAACAGAAAGTCCTGTTTAAATCTCTTAATTTCCTATTATTACAAAATCATGCACCAAGTCAACCAAGACAAGCCAGTAGATGCCGACTTTTTTCTTATTTTAGAAAAGCTTTTGCTACTGTCAATCGCAGTATCCTTCTGGAGAGATAAAACACATCATGTGACAGGTGAGCAGCTGACACACAGGTCAGGCTCAAAGGGTTATAGTAAATGGGGATACATCAGGCCTGGTGGTCAGTCACCAGTGGGGTTCCACAGGGGTCACTTGCTCTTCAATGTTTTTATAAATTACCTGGATGCAGAGGTAGAATGTCCATTAAGTAAGTTTGTTGATGATACTAAATTAGAAGGAGCTATGGACTCCCTCAAGGGTAGAAAGGCCTTAAATAGAGACCTGGACAGACTAGAGAGATGGGTAATCACCAGAAGTATGACATTTAATACAAGCAAATTCCAGATTCTGCACCTGAGAGGGGCATAATCCTGGTTATACGTGCAAACTGGGGTATGAGAGGCTGGAGATGAGACTCATAGGAAGAGATCTGCCATGTACCCTGGCAGCCAAAATGATCAATCCTGTCCTAGGATGCATCAAGCCCAGCATTGTCAGCTGGCTGAAGTAGGTGATTGTCCCACTCTCCCCTGAGCTGGTATGGTCTCACATTGACTCCTGTGTGTGGTTATGGGCACAACAATATAAGAAGGATATAAAGCTATTAGAAAGCATCCAAAGGAGGGCTATGAAGATGGTGAAAGGCCTCGAGGACAAAATTTACAAGGAGTACCTGAGGTCAGTTGGTTTGTTTAGCTTGGAGAAGAGACAGCTGAGGGTGACCTCATCGCAGTTTCAAGCTCCTCAAGTAGGGCAGCAGAGGGTAAGGGCTGATCCCCAGTCTCCAGTGACTAGTGATAGGGTACAAAGCAATTAAACAAAACTGCATCAGAGGAAGTTCAGATTGGGTATTAGAAAAAAGTTCTTCACTGAGAGGGTGATCAGTCACCAGAACAGGCTTTCCAAAGAGAGTCAATGTCACCAAGCCTGGCAGATTTCTGGAATACCCAGACAATTTTAGTCATATGGTTTAGTTTTTTTAGTTTTAGGTCATTTTGCAAAGGAGCAGGTCAACTTCATTCTTGTGGATGCCTTCTAACTTGAAATTCTGTTTCTGTGATTCACCTGAAACAAATACAGTAGATATATACTAAATACTTTAGAAAAAATAAAAATCAGGGTGGAAGACCAGTACAGCTCTCACATAAATACAGGACTAAATATTCTTGTATGGCAGCTGTTTCCACAGTAAAGAAACTTTTACAGTTATGCTAGCAAGAGAGCCATCTGCTTTGGGTAGCAGTTGACTATAGTTCAAACTTAAAAGAATTTCCTCATTGCATGTGTGAAATGTTTGATTCATAGAATGAATCAAACATAGGCTTTGTGCATATGGAAGGTTCTCAATCATACTAGCCTAGATATCTACACAGGTACCAGATCTTGTATAAGCAACTGACAGTGACAAACTAGGTCAGTTTTCCTGTAGCTCTCATTGATCCCTTTTATAGTGTTTTACATTTAGCTCTGGCCAACTGAGGCACCATAAGCATCAAAACATTTTCACTGTTGCTTTCCCTCTCTTACCTTTCACAGATACAGAAAATGAGGCTGCTGTATGTTTTGCTCCTTTTTTGGCTCACCTGTGTTTTCTTCTCAGTAGGGAGTAACTAAGTTTATGGTAGCTAAAACTGTGACTCCAGGCAGTATATTCAGGTTTCTTTTTTTTGAGGATATTGTTTCACTTCCTTTCTACTCAGTCATTTTGTCTATTTTCATATTCAGTACTTACTCTTCCAGATTCATAATAGCACCCACGCCCTGAAATAGCGAGTTTTTAAGCTTGCAATATTCTTTTCCTAAACTGATTAAACTCTCTCATAAACATTTTTTTTTAATTAAGAGGTATTAATACATTGATTTCTGTTTTGCTTTATTACTCCTTCTAGTTGACAAAAGGTTTGAAGGGCAATCCATTTTCACTTGTGATCTTTCTCATAGGTTCTAAGCTATTTTCCTAGAGCAACTCTGGGCCTTTCATCTCAAAAACAAATATTTCCTCACCTATAGAACAGTAATCTAAGCTTTCATGCATACCAGAATGAGTGGGAGTGGGACATTATACCCAGCTCAGATTGCTAATGCTGTACCATGACTAAGATGGCTTTTTTTTAATGGGAAGTAACAGTGGACTAATAACTCATAGTTGCCAAAATGAAGAAATCGTCCTCAAACTTCTTCACAGTCATCCTCATCTTGAACCATATTCTGCACGTTTCTTACCCATCTATAAGCTACTTCAACAGTATTTCAACCAGAAACAGTAAAAGGGTCCAAGATATGAGGCAGATGGCAAAAAGAACCTGTTGATAGAGAAAGACTACCTGAAACACCTTGTTTAGAAACAGTGGATTGTTTTATCACCTGTCTATAGTTTATGGAAGTGTGTTCTCTGTCAAGGGAACTTTTTATCAAGGAAATGTACCTAAGATAGTGTTTTCATATCAAGATGGTAGACAGAATCTGCTCTATAAATGATACATTGCTTCACTGGATGTGTGACAGGACTGATCCACCCACATGGCCTTGAAAACCACAGAGACCTTCACAGGACCAGGAATATCAAAACGTCCTTTCTTCCTTCTACAACCTAGAGTTTTGGAAAGTAAAAAAGTGTCACCTCTGCATCAACAGAGGTCACTGTCATATCAAGTGACATTACTATAGCATGGGAACAAAATCTGAACTATACAGGTAGATATGCAGTCAGATTGGCCACCTTAATGGATCCCAGACATGATGAGCTCAGTCTGTCCTTTCCTATACACAGCTGAGTACATTGTTTTCCCATGCTTCTATTCCATTACATATTCAGGTTTTTTTACAAATAAATTATCTATAACAGTAAGAATATTTCTTCAAAGAACCATATTTTAGCAAAACTTTTAGTCTGAACATCCAACTTATGTCTGTGCATGTGTTTCTATACGTAAACATGAAAGTTCAGTTTCATGACACATTCTTAGCAAACATTCCATTATACTTTATTGCCAAGAAATTAGAACTGAGATTTTTTTTTTCACTGTATTTAGGCAACTTCCTATTCTGTTTTCTGTGTATCTCACTCTCCAAAGTTCATGCACATCATGTGTTTTATACTAGCTGTTTTAATCATTTTTCTACTGTGAACTTGTAAGATGAGAAAGCACTTAATCAAGAGGTCTGTTACCACTCTAATCTGACAGTAAGGGTAAAAAGGCAAGTGTTACATCTTGACAATTGTCAATGACATTAATAGATTTGAAAGTGGAATAACAAGGTAACCTCAATGCTCCCAAAGTTATGTGATTAACTTCAGAGATGAACCTTTGTAAAGACCTCTGACCTTCTCATAACATTTTCAGTTTGTGGTTATTTGGTTTGAGGTTTTTTTCCATAGTAGACAGTTTAGGTTTCCCCCCCCGAAGAGTGTGTGCAACATAGAAATTAGTTATCTAATGTGAATTAAAGGATAAGTTTCAGAATATCAATCAGGTTAATTAGTACCTGTGTTTGTTACAGTTCAATTAGCTGATCATTTTTCCAGTTTGATCTTTCCTCTTTTACAGTCAGTACATACCTGGTATTAACATGGACTTATTACTACATTTAAGTGCTGCACCATGTTATCGAACAGTCTGTTGTTTCTTTTTGCTGTGAGTCCTCAACAGCAGAGAGAAATGTTTTTTTTCATGATATTTTTCCTATATCACTCTTAGAGGAAACCTAAAAACTGCTTTAAGTTTTCTGGGAAAAATACATTTATTACAATAAAGAGAGATTTTTCCACCTCATAAAATCCAACAGTCTAACAGTTAAAGGGTAAAAGGTTAAGGAGTCAAGGAGAAAGAGCTGAGAAAATTTCTTTACAAAAAGAAATTGAGGAACTTAATCTATCTACATGAAGTTCTAGTAGCGAAAAAGTAGCAATTGCCAGCAAAAACTTTCAATAAAATGACAGGCTGGAATTAAACAGAGAACTTCTTCCAGGTTTTTATCTTCTATATACAAAATGAGTATATATGAATGAAAGTGTGTTGCATTTAAAAGGGAATATGAGCACTGTAACAGCTTATGCTTAACATCAGAACATGTGGTAGTATTAGGAATAAAATACAAAAAAAATATTTTAAATCAAACATCAAGATTTATATTTCCTCATTTAATTATTTGAACAAAGCCTTCTACCCTTCAAGAAAAAAAAATATGGCCCTTCAATTGAATTTTACAAGGAACTGTGTTCAGAGTGTCATTAAATTACACTGTACTTTGAGAATTTTTCCAATCATCTCTGTCATATAAGTAAAGTGCTGGTTTTTCTTACCAATTATTTTCTTCCAGTTCTTTCAGTCAAAAGTCTATAACTACATGGCAAAGTCATTCTTCTATTTGACCTCTCTGTTTGCTTAATTGGCCATGCTACATTATTTAGCATTTGATTCAAAGGCAAAAGATATTTTGTTTTATGATATTGTGTGATATGATTAAAAGGCATAAAAATCCATGTTTATACATGTTGTCTAATTACATATTCTTTTGTCTCTCAGTCTTTCAAAATGTATGAAGAAGACAAAACTACTGCTGACTGTCTCCATAGAGACACTATGACAATATCATGAGAAAACATTTTTATTTCAGGACCTAATGGATTTGCCTCCTGAGCAAAACCACTCAATAAAGAAAGTGCCAGGAATAGCAAAGCATTCATTAGAGTATGCAGCTTATTGTGATCTGCATCGGCTTGGTCTGTGCTAAGTGATTTAGCACAGTATTTAGAAATGTTGGAGAAATGGATTTTTTTTTTCAGATTTGTTTACTTTGCCAGATTCAGGGTTTATTTAAGTTTATATTCTGATTTAACTGACACAAAAGAACAGCCTATTTCTCTCAATATAGGAAAATTAATATTTTGCTTAGCCCTGGACCTAAACTTGGTTAAAAAAAAGAAGATATTTATTTGAGGAGACATTTTGTATAATTTAACTGATAATTATCAGAAGGTTTTTTTTTTTTAATACAGAAATTAGAACTGGAAGTATGTGATGGCTGCCTGCAAGATTACCACTCTAAACCAGAGTTTACATGTGAAGACTATTCACAAGGTAATACGTCAAGCCGTACTTTTATATTCTGAAAGACAGAGATAATACAGATTCTTAACATTTTTCACTACTTTAAGCAAACAAATGGTTAAAAGAAGTTCATCACCTATAGATGTCTTCACTACTAACTATTTCTAATTCCCCTCTGAAGTACGGTGTAGAGTTATATCTCACATACTAATATACAGTAGAGTCTTACAGCATTGATTATAATAATCGTCGCTAACACTGGCAGACCCTACAGACCCCTACAGTTCAATTCATTATGTGAACAGAAAAAAAAATACCAAACCAAATTAAAAGATATATGCCTTTCTATGTAATTTAGGCTTCTTAAGCCAAAACTGATTCAATAACAATATATGTGATTTGGAAATTCTTAAGATAAATAAGACATAACAGACTGGTATTTCTGTAGTTATAATGTTATAATGTTATCAAACAACAATGCCACCTGAGCAATCTGTAGCTCTCCTGTTTTTGAACCAAATAAACAGTGATTTTGAAAAAAGATATTAACTCTACTGTAACACCAAGGTTAGATATCCCTCTTTTTATTCCCATTTCATCTCATGGATGCAAGCAGATTTCCTGAAACTTTTTGCACAAACAAACAAACAAACAAAACACAACCCAAAGCAAAAAAAAACAATCCATACACTCATACACTGTCATCAAATTAGAAGCACTGAGATGTCTCTTTACATCATGTTCCACTTCTATTTATAATACTGTAAAATAAAACAGGTTAGGTCAATACTCCTCAATTGGAAGTTCACAGAAGTCCTCTCACCACTTTTCCAAATATTTCAGAGTAAAGATGGATGAAAACATCTAAAAAAAAAATTAGACAAGAGCACTAAGCATCCAAAACAGATTTCCAGCAGCACTGAACTACTTGTTGAGACAGAGCACCATTACTTGTCATCGTATTAGAATAACACTGGTAGACTCTACTGATTGCAGTACAATTTTAGGTAGTGCCATATACTTTTGTAGGGTAAAGACTGACAATTTTATGTAAGATGACAGTAGAGGAAATAATTAGATTTGAAGCATTATGTAGAAACTGAAATTTGCTCTAGGAGAAGGGAAGAAGTAAATGAAATATACTACTCTTTCCTGTGATTTAAAATAAAGTGTTAACTACAGAATTTTTAGTTGTCTGAGCAGGAAAAGAATAATGTGATTATTAGATTTATTCAGATTTGCTTGAACAAACTATAATAATGTATAAGTGATGGCATTGGACAAAATAGCGTCATTTTAAGGTAAAAAATAGCAAAAATCTAATATTGTCATCCCCCACGTCTCTCTGTGATACATTCTGCTAAATGAAAAGCCACCAACACACTGCACTTCAAGTCTCTCTGAAGAGTGTCATCCTGATCAATTTATCAAAGGCCAAATAGACATACTCATCTGAGAAGTACAAAGCAAAGTGCAGTACTTAATTGCATTAAAGACACTTGTTGCTTGAGAGAGACACTTAGAAATGTGACTATTTTCTGGTAGCAGAGATGTGTGCCTTCTTTATTATGTCTGGTTTTCATTAAGTTGTTGAGTCAGTGACAGATTATTTAATGAAAATTTTTTATTTCAAATTGTAAACTTCAAAACTAACTTGTCTATTTAGGGATTGACCTTCAGGAACCATCACTTTTTGCCTTCATTTTTAGTTGAAAAATACCTTTGATTTATCTTAACCAAAATCCTGAGGATTTATCCTGAGGAAATCTCAAATTCTGAAGTGATGGTACCACAGAAAACTATGTGTAGCACTGATGTAAGAAGTAAATTATATAATACCTTAAAAACATTTAGGAGGTAAAAGCATCAGAATAATACTGATATTGGAAGCAAGAACATTTAGGTCTAAGTTTGCATAAGTTAGGGGATGTACAGTTGCATTTGAAAAATACAACCTCCATCTGTATGACATGATCTGAGAAACCTGAAATTAGATCAGGCTGTTCAGATATTTCTTGGCAAATTAGTTATTTTGTTTAGATTTTTCAGTTCTCTGGAAAAAGATGAGAGCTGAGGAAAGAGACCTGCGGTCTGAAAAAATATAATGAAGTAGAAGGTGATTGTGTGTACCATTCATAATTTCCATTAGTAATTATTAAATAATACACATTAAACAATAAAATTCCATGAAAGTTATCTGGAAAACTGGGGAAGTACATTTCAAACCACTTTATTCATAAAGAAAAACATGGCTTTGTTTTCAAAAGTGTTAGCCAGACTTTTAGGAGATAACACTCCAAAGAAATTCCTTTGTCATACAAATAAAACAAATCTTATGGGGATGAAATAACATTTTAATTTAAAAATAAATAAAAATAATAAATGCACAACTCTAAGAAGAAACCACATAATTTATCAAAAATAGAAATTTCCTTCTATACAAATGCAAAATAAAATTAAAGGTGGAAAATGTTTTCAAGTGGATGATAAAATTTAGAGAACTATTGAAAACTACTTATATGGCACCTCCTATTTTTCAGGTCAAAAACTGTCTACAATAGGACTGAAAATTGAAAAGTAAGGAAAAAATGCTTTAGAACAGTAAAATAATTTTTTATGATAAAGAAAATGGCAGCTGTCTTACCAATTTTATAAATGGCTTTATAAATGATTTTTTTTTCTTAATTTTTTTGCATTCTTTCTTTGCTCTGCAAACACAGTCAATGCAACAGAAGCAGCCTTTTAGTCTATAAACAGTATTTATTTGATGTACAGCTACTTTTTAAAAATTTAATATTTTTACATGAGTATCCTCTTTTATCCCCTTACCCCTCTATTTCCCCAAATTTTTTACTGTCCAAGATGCCTTGACCCCTTCCTCTGAATATCCATCTGATCCCTCCATATATCATTTCATCCTACAATGTTCATAAACCAAATTATTCTCAGAACTATTTTGCTCTATTACAATTATATGCTTAAATGTGGGAAGTAGGTTTGAGATTCTTAATGTAAATTTTACCTCTTGGGGCTCTTTTAAAATAATAATTGAGATTGTTCTCTATGGAAACTCACCTTGCTTTGAAAACATAGTATTAGAATACAAATATACACTATGTACACTACGTAAGTATCTATGTCCTTAGTGTAAATTGTTGACATGTTGGGCTATAAAGTTATGCATATATATCAGTGGCTGAAGCAATGATGCTGAAATTATCACTTCATTTTTTTCTCTAGATTAAAGCTGATAAATGCCTCTTTTCAATGCCTGGGCTGTGATTGCAGGAATAATAACAATGGCAAAGGAATTAAATATTAATGAGACAAATCCTGAATAATCTTACCCAGACATATTTCTCTAGATTTAGGTATTCAGAGAGAACTTATATGTGTTATTTTATTGTTTTGTGTTGACGAAAATTGTGGCTACAGTGAAAATGTTTTCTAAAACACTGGATATACTACTCAAAAAAGGTCTAATAGAAAAGCACACTGTAGAGTTTTCTTTCCAAGTAGAAAATAATGTCATCCCAGTAAACTGAATTACAGACTGATTTTCAAGGGCAGTGAGAGTGTACACTGTAATGTTTGAAACATGGAAATATTAAGAACTTCAACAAAATAAGTCAAAACTCCACAACTACAGGGATAAAAAAATTTGCTAGGAGCAAGGAATGGTTCACACACAATTCAGTAAGGTTTGCTGGAATATAATTTCTGTTATATCTCTCTATGTCTATTATGTGCTTAGCCTAGGCTGAGTTCTTTGAATTTAGGTGTCAATATTTAAAATAAAAAAATATAATATGTTCTCAAATAGTTAAAGGTTACCAATCATAAGCAATCATGGTCTGAAAAGAAGAGTTTGATCCAACAGAAACAATTCATTCTAGAGAAAGTTTATGCTAGCCTGAAGATTTCTGGGAAGAAAAAGTACTCAATACCTATACCGTGAGTGAAGCACGCTCTGTCTAGATAAACAAACTGGGGATTTGAACCATGGAGTCCTATTCAACTGTAAATGTATCTTACTGAGTTGAGATTTGACCATCTCTATTAGCAATTTTGTCCCTTAAGCTTTCTTTTCCTTCAACTGTATTATAGATATTATAAATGTTCAAAAAGTAAATGTTCCATTTTGAGTAGAAGAAGAAAATGCTTGTTGAATCAACACAATTTTTGTTTTTCTTCCAAGAATCTATCCATCCCTCAGAAGCTATGGTTTCACAGTTTTTATGACAAATCAGTCTATCAACTAAGACCATGTTTACAGTGCTAGTCTATATGAGTTTTCAAATGTAAAAAGATGGGAATAAATCCAAGATGTTTAATTTAAGATATCTTTTAATTTTATTTTTTTTTTAAGTTGAATGGGCTTAATACCACAGATCACTTCTGGAATGTATCAACTAATACTGCAGTAGAAAAACACTTCTTTGTTAATTCCGAGGTTTATCTATTCCATCAGTAACTAGTAACATCTAACCGAACTGTTAGTACATTTTCCCAGGACACTTTCAGAATAATCTCATTTATCCAGAATTGTTTGCATGTAAAAAAAAGAGAAATGGGGGCAAGGATGGTGGACAGTTAAAAACGTACAAACACATTTAATAAGAAGAATTCAGTCCATGTTAAAAAGTAACCAATAACGCCCTAACTTAATTTCAGACTTTCCAAAGAGGAAAACACAACCCAAACAAAACAACCTAAATACGCAAGTGTTTCTTGTGCTTACATAATATTCAGCAGAGCAACACTGCGGATCCAAACCAACAATCTTCTGACCTTTAAATATAATAATTCAGTTTTGTTCCAAGAATTTACTGCATGTGTATATATTTGTATGCCTGACAGAGATTGTGTGCATATACAAAGAGAGAAGGAGGTAGAAATCTTACAGGATATGTATTAAAAAGGTGCTCTTTAACTACTCCAAATGCTAGCAAATGTGAATGCTGTAATTATTTTTGGAATTTCTTTTTTTTTTTTTTTAGGATACTTTTGTTACACTGCTGTTCAATTAGACTCTATCTCAGATGGAGAGGCAATATACATGGTTTATCAGCCACTGCTGTATTAACGTGTACAAGAGGAAATGGATGTAGAGTAATACTTGTCAAACAGTTACTCCTACAACAGGAAGAGTGGATGACCTTGATAATATGTATTTCAGTCACTCCATTATCTCTCCAACTGAGATAAAGGATATGGTGAGTAAATCAGACTGTCACTGTTTACCAGTCGAAGAATGGAATTCTGCACAATTTTGTTTCTACTCTCTTTACTACTGGGAATGTCAATAACTGTATGAACTTGAGATACTTTTTAGAAGTGAATTTATTTAAGTTTAATTTCCCCATGTTTTTCAAAATAACTTTTACCCATTCTAAAGTGCTATGCTAACTTCTTCACTTCGCTAAAATAAGTAAAATACCCAAATGTATAAATAAATAAAAGTTGTGTTTGCAAAACTGATAAAAAGAACTGAAACTTCTCGGGGCTTTCCAGCACACACAAATGTGCTTTTTGAGATAGAAGTCAGATTAATGGATGTGTCATCAGATAATATTCTATTTACTTTTCGGAAAAAATACTTTAGGCAGAAAGAATATTATTAAATTGAATAAAACTAACTAAAGAATTACACTCAGTATGGACAGAAGCCATGATTGCACAAGGTCAGATTTTACAATACTTAGTCATCAATTTTACTACTGATTTATCCTTGTTCAAAACTAATTAATTTTAAAAGGTAAAGGTTGGAAAAAATAAGCAGAAAGTTACTTTTTGAAAATACAGATTTTGCTACCAGAATAATAGAATTTGTCTCATATTCTGAATATTATATTTTTTTAAAGTAGATTCATGTACCCATTGTCCTGACTTTTTAACGAAAGAGCCCACATAGTTTTGTATGTTTAGATGGTTGGGTAATCCAAACTAAATGGGCAAACACAATGACAGCCATGCTATCACCAGGTAAATGCAGAAGAAAATTTCTAGGATGGACATAGGCAATAAATATAGCTAGAAATAGGCAACAAAGAAGATAAGAGGGTCAAACACAGAATGACATATTTTCCAAAATATTCCTGACTTTGGGTACATTACAGGTATTACAATTCTGAGGCGTTAATTTTCAATTATGAGTGGATTTTTTTCAGAGATAGAATTTCCTTCTTTTTCTGTCTGTACTCAAGAATATTTTTTGAAACTTAGCTTTACACTGAAAAACTGTTTTGATGGTAAATATGGGATAACTTATATTATTGAAAGCTAAATCTGGACAGTCAGCTATTTGACTTGAAATTTCAGGACAAAAAGTAAAGATGGGAGAGAGAACCTAATTTTTCTTACAATAAAACAAGGATTGACAAGTATTTAATTCAAAACTTGGTATCTTTCTTTTTTCCTGACTGATGAACTTTCCTTTGTAGCCTTTATTTGTAATTTAGCTACTCTAAATACAAACATTTAAATAAGAATATACCAAAATTTTCTGTGCAGTTGTTGCCTCAACTCAGAGAAAAGATAATAAATTGATCAAGAAGACATTAGATATAACAGGTACACTAACTATATAGTATATTCCTTACGATACATAAAACTACGATAACTTTTAATTATATCTTGCTCTTCCCATAAAGTAAGAGCTAAATCAGTTCTGCTAAAAGAGTGTGAATACTAATCACTTATATCACTGAAATTGAAGTCTAAAGTATAAAGGTTTTTTGCAAATTCTGATAATGATAAAGGTAATACAAGCAATGGGTACTTGCACATCCAGGTATTGGGTTATGCCAATTTTATTCAGTGACTGGGCAGCAAAACAGCAGAAAAAAATCATTACATATATCAGAGATGAATTGTGAGCTGACCATAACAACCACAATAAACCTGAGGTTATATGGCCAGTTGTTCATTCGTTGTCAAAAAGTTCCAACGCATCTATAAAACCTAGTAATTAAGAAGAAAGATTGAAGAATGAACAGGAAACTTCATTCTGTTATTGCATGACCCCATGCAATGCTAGTGCTTGTGCCGAGTTTGGGTTGACATCACAGAAATTAGAAAAAAGCCTGTGACAAATATCAAGTACAGGAAATGGCTTCTGCTTAAAAATGACTAAATAGATTGTAACCATTGGGCTTTAAAAAGTAAGAACTGAGGAAACAAGACAGAGACCTTCTTGCTCATAGGCATGATGGAGATCAACCGTGGTCAATTTTTCACCTTGTGCTAGGAGGCCAATGTACTTCTACCTCATAGTATAAAAGTAAAAGAGTACACCAATTGCAAAGAAAAGCAAATTTCAGTTAAACCAAATTACAAAAGAACTTTGCAAAGTGGAAATTAACTTATTCTAAGCTGGATCTGAAGTCATCTTAAGATCACATAGTTTTTACCCAAAATCAGAGACTACCCATTATATGATAAATGTAACCATATACTTTTCAATATATTTATGAATCTTAGCATTGTATTTCGAATCTAATTATAATAAAACAGAAAAAAGAGGAAAGAAAAGCAGAACTTTTGCCTACATCTAGTAACCCTTCAACCCACATTATTTCACTGCAAAAAGATGTGTCTTTACTAAATTCCATGATTTTATGGAGGCTTTCCATTTTCAATCAACTTTCCTTTTGTGCCTTCTTTCTTCCTCCTCATCTTCTCTGGACCCTTCCTGAATCTGACAAGTTATAGTCTCTGAAGTAAGTGTCATTGCTGAAAGTTATAAATTTTGCAGAGTTTTTTGTTTGTTTGTTTGTTTGTTTTGTTTTGTTTTAATTGTCATTTTAGGATAACTTTTTCATGTCTAGTACTTAGAAGTGCAAATAGTGGCTAGGTAGCAAGGTCTATACCTAAATAAGAGAATGTATTTTAAACAAGTGTGAGACAACATTTTTAGCCTTGATGATAATCAGAACTGCGTTTAATTTGGCAGGTTATGTGGTAGAACATTCATTCCATCCTCCTCCACATCAATTCCTCTACCCACCTAAATCAAGACCCCCAGAAGATTTCTTAATCAACAGGTTGAGCTGCTCATACAGTTTTCCCTGAGCAAGCAGTGAAATTGCCAATTAGTAATGACAGGTATTTTGAAAACATGTTCGCACTGAGTAGCATTTGCTCTCACTGCATCTTTTCTACTAATATCTTAGGAAAAGAAATCTCACTCTGCTGCCACAGTACACTATTATTCAGCGCAAATTTTCATAAAACATATAAAACCCAAATACAGAACTCAACCTCAAAAAAGTCTAAGCATATTGACTGAGCAAAGGATAATTTTACATTATTTTATTTCTTAATACCAGCTACAGTGATAATACTATCCTTGAGTCTTTGGTTCTAAGCAGCTATATTCTTTTAGGGCTCTCAGCTTGTAGGATAGAAATGTCATTTGTGTTTCATTTAGTGGGATTTAACATGTTTATATGTTGATTCAGCTTAAGAACCTGTAGAGAGAAACATTACTGATTATAGTCACTCTTCCTCCATCTCTCTGCTGACTTCAGTCTAACCAGAGGATCTGGGAGTTAATTATTCTTCTGAGCAAAAGGCTAAAAGTCATAAATTTTATTGAATACAGTGAAGGGAGAGGGTAGTTTTCATTTTAATACTTCATCATATCCCCAAATAAGCAGAGCAAATATATAGTTTTTGCATGAGATTTCAAGATGTTTTTAGATTAGAAATCTGAGTAACATGAATAAGAACAGTGTAACCATGGCTCAATTTCAATAGTATTATGCATAAACTAATGACAGAAATACAAGTCTGAATTTCATTATAGAAGATTTATGTGTAAAACATGCTTGACATCACACATTTATTTCAATTTCTGTATTCCCCTAAACTCAGTTTGGAAAACTGTTATGCAGTTCAGATTAAAACTAGAGTAATTTTAGTCTGCAGCAACAACTTCAGTTTAGTTACTACTAACAACTGCACTCTTGATCTATTAGAAATTAAGACCTCAAATATGTAACTATTTCAATTAAACAAAGATGAACTAAGAATCATAGAATGAGTCATAGAATGGTTTGAGTTGGAAAGGACCTTACAGATCATCTAATCCTAACCCTGCTGCCAGGGATAGAGACATCTTTCATTTGGACAGGTTGCTCAAAAGCCCATCCAACCTGGCCTTGAACACTTAAGGATGAACATCCAGGGATGGGGAACCCACAGTTTCTCA
This sequence comes from Empidonax traillii, assembly GCF_003031625.1. Taxonomy (NCBI): domain Eukaryota; kingdom Metazoa; phylum Chordata; class Aves; order Passeriformes; family Tyrannidae; genus Empidonax; species Empidonax traillii. Next base: position 1,795,151 of record NW_020955442.1, read on the forward strand.
GGCCAATCTGTTCCAGCACCTCCCCATCACAGTAAAGAATTTATTCCTTATATTGAACCTAAATCTGCCTTCTTTCTGTTTACAACCATTGTCCATTTTTCTGTCACTACAGGCCTTAGTAAAACTTCTCTCTCCATCTTTCCTATAGGTCCCTTTTTATGTATCAAAGGGTCACAATAACCTCTTCCCAGAGCCTTCTCTTATCCAAGCTGAACATCCCCAAGTATCTCAGCCTGTCTTTGTAGGAGATGTGTTTCAGCATTCTGGTCATTTTCGTGGCCCTCCTCTGGACCAGTTTTAAAAGGTCCATGACTTTCTCGTACCCAGAACTGGACTCCAGAAGGAAATGCAGTACTCCAGGTAAGGTTTTACAAGAGCAGGATAGAGTGGGGAGAATCCCCTACCATAACCTGCTGTCAACACTTCATTTTTTGCCCAATATACAATTGGCTTTCTAGGCTGCAAGGGCACATTGCTGGCTCATGTCCAAATTTTCATCTGCTGGTATCCTCAAGTCCGAGGGGTTGCAAGGTTGCTCCTAATCTCTTCATTCCCCAGACTGCATTGACATTGTGATTGCCCTGACCCAGGTGCAGGATCTTGCACTTGGCCTTGTTGAACTGCATGAAGTTCACGATCATCCATTCCTCAAGCCTGTCAAGATCCCTCTGCACGGTATCCCACCCCTTCAGCATATCAGTTGCATACTCAGCTTGGTGTCATCGGCAAGCTGGCTGAGTTAAAAAGATAAATTTTTACCTGTATACTGAAAGTCTGGTGAATTGAAAGAACCTTCTCAGAAAAGGGATCAGTTAGGGCAACCAAGTAGAAAAGTGGCTATACCTTTTTTGGTATAGCTGAAATATTCATGCCAGTCCAGTTTGCCAGTGAGAGAAAGAGGTTAAATCTTCTTACCCAATAAAAGCTTTTTTGTTTGTGACAAATGGGGTAAAGAAGAAAAGTAAAGAAAATAAGTTCATCTGAAAATTACACTGAAAATGGATTTTGTTTCTCCTCCTTAATATAGCTCTAAAGATAAATTTTAGTAGAAAAGCGTAATTATACTCATTGAATTTGTTCCTGTTATGGTAACCAAATACAAATTTAAATTTTTCTCTTGAATAAAAACAAAGATTGTATTGTTAATGGGATTTTCTTCAAGTATTTAAGTTAATTACTAGTGAGAAGTTGCCTGAAGCACTTCCAAATTACTTGCAGTAAAATATGCTTATTTCAACTTTGGATTGTTAGACTTGGAGAGGTTTTGGTGTAGTACATGACTTAGAACTTAAACAGTTTGAGAAGCATTATTATTATAATTTTCTCATGTTAAAGTCAATGCTTTTTAACCAAGAAAACTAATTTGGTGTTACTTGATTATCTTCTCCTAAAGCTTTTAAAGCGTCCTCATACAATATAAACATAGAACTCTTATGCAACCTGTTCCTACATAAATGCTATGCTTCCTCTGTTAGTCCTATGCCTTTTCTTGATCTATTTGGTTTGTATTCCTCCACTGAGTGAGATTATGACTGGACAGCACAAATAGTTTCAAGTCATATTCAGGTATGAAAACATGTTCTCCACATCCATCCAAATAGACTCATTATGTATAGTGAAGAAAGAATTATGTCACATTTTTGCTAGCTCTCTAAAATCTTCAATTAATATTAGGTATAATATCATGAATATTAAAATAAACTTACAATATATTCTTTGTATTCACTGAAATGAACAGAATCAACTTCCTCCAGCAGCATGGGAGTACACCAGGACTTGGAAGAGATGCATAACAAGTTGTTACATTTAATCTGTCATGTTTAATCAGACAAAACTACTCTGGACTATTTTTTTATGTATCTGTAACTTACAGCAAATAGAGTCAGGCAAGAATTTCCAAAGTCACCAGAGCTAGATGACCTACAGATAGACAGTCAGTATAAGATTTAGGATTAACTAAGGTCTTCAGTTTCAAAGGTGGTTCCTAGAAAGCCCTTGCCAAGTGCTCTCTAAACCTAGAAACACATGGACATTCGCACATTATTGTATGTTTCCTGTAGGTTGTTGTAGCGGATTTCTGTGGCTGGGTTTTGGTAGCGGGCGGGGCTACAGGGGTGGCTTCTGTTAGAAGTTGCCAGAAGCTTCCACTGTTCCATGAAGCCAATGCCAGCCGGCTCCAGGATGGACTTCCTGCCGCTGGCCAAGGCTGAGCCAATTAGGAGTAATAGTAACATCTCTGTGACAACATATTTAAGAACAGAAGAGTTTTACACAGAAGGAAATTCCAGCCAGGGAAGAGCGGACTGAGAACACGGAATAGCAATGTAGACACCAAGGTTAGTGCAGAAGGAGGGGCAGGAGGTGCTCCAGGCACTGGAGCTGAGGCCCCTGCAGCCCATGGTGCAGACCATGGTGGGGCAGCTGTGCCCCTGCAGCCCATGGAGGACCATCGGGATGCAGAGACCCACCTGCCGCCCATGGAGGAGCCCATGCTGGAGCAGGTGGTTGCATGAAGGAGGCTGTGACCCCATGGGAGGCCCAGGATGGAGCAGGGTCCTGCCAGAGACCTGTGGCCCATGCAGAGGGAAACCCATGCTGGGGCAGGTTTTTCCCAGTTAGGACTTGTGGGCGCTGTGGTGGACCCACACCGGTACAGATCGTTCATGAAGGACTGCACCCCATGGAGGAGTGACCCACGGGACAGCAGTTTGGGAAGAATTGCTGCCCAAGGGATGAACTCACACTGCAGAGGTCCATCAAGGACTGTCTCCTGTGGGAGGGACCTTATGGGAGCAGGGGAAGGACTCCTCTCCCTGAGTAGCAGCAGAAACAACAAATGACCACAATCCCCATTCCCCGTCCCCCTGCACCACTGAGGGGGAGGAGAGAGAACATGAAGGAAGGAGGGGTGGAGGGAAGGTGTTTTTCAGACTGTTTTATTTCTCACTCTTTGGCTCTTATCCTGTTAGTAATAAGTACTGTCCCCACTTTAAGTCTGTCTTGCTTGTGAAGGTAATCAGTGACCTCTCCCAGCTCTTATGAATCCTTAGCTGCTTTTTCTCTCTCCTCTGTCCAGTTGCAGAGTGATAGAGAGAGCTTTAGTGGGTACCTGGTATCTGGCCAGGGTCAGCTCACTACAGCTGTGATGTCCAGATGGGTGCAAAACCAAAGAAAGACCTTTCCTGAGGATAGAAGTGGAGAAATTCTTGTGCTCTCACACGGAAATGAGGTGTTAAAAAGAGCAGTGAGATTGGCATAGAGTTGACTGTTTAAACTAAGATGGGGAGACATCACCAAGAAACAGCCAAAAATTTTATAGAAACAAGCAAGTGTCCACCTAGAAACATTCCTGTAATCCAAATGGTTCATATTTATATTTGGGAAGACCGAGGGATAACACAAAGCAATGGTGCAGAGAGGATCCTACCAGAGATCAAAAGCTGCACTGAGAATCTCAGGACCGCACAGCTCCTGGCAGACCTCCCTAGGGTCACAGAGAGCACAGTCCATGAGTAACCCATTGAAGCAAATGACCAACAGCAGTACAAGAGAAAACTGTCCCTGGGAGAGGAGATACATATGCTTGTGCATTGATATGTTTAGGCATAAAACCTTGTATATCATGGCCAAAATGATGGTTGCATTTGTAATGTAAGCAAACGTAGCATTTTTTTTCAGTTCTGATGTACATCTACAGGCTGTATGGATGTGGAGAGTAGCACCCTTTTTATTTTATGTGCTTAATGTTAGACAGAAGTGTATAAATTCCTACAAATAAAAAGGAAATTCAAAACCTCTCTCTCTCATTTGAGTATCCTATCAAATTCATGCAGCAACAAACAAAAGCTGCATGTTAAAATCCTTCAAAACAGAGATACCCATGTCATTTTATTTCTCTCAATAGTTTGTCAGCAGCACTTTTATTTTACGGTAGATATCTGAAACCATTCTTTATAACTAGAACAGCTGGAAAACTTTCATTCATCCATAATTACATTTCCCAGTGGCTAGCTGTAGGCACCTTTCTCTGTAGCCTAGTGTTTGGTTTAGATCCTTTTCTGAAATAAAGAATGAATCCCAGGTAAGTTTAGGTCATGAAGAAAGCTGCTATTACTCCTAACTAATCTTTACCACCCTTCCTTCTCCATGAACCTGCTCTCATTATAGCAGGAACTTCTGAGCCACATCCACACTTGCTGGTAAACTTAGCCTATAGCTAAATTGCCACTATTCCCTATCTCTGCTAAGGTATTCTAAAAATCTTTTGCAGTTTCTTTTAATATCCGGAGAAGTAAAGCAAAATTTAAAATGGTGATTGATGTGCAGTTTAGCTATCTATTCACCATCTGAAAGAGGCAACCTAAAGAAAGGCTGGATTGACAGATCAAGATAATATTGCCTGCTTCAGTTGTCTGACTTGCATTTGTGCTCTAAAAGTATTGCATTCTTAACGCACTTTTTAACCAGTCAAGTCACCCAGACTATAGTCTGGTCTCCAAGCAAAAAACACTCATGCTGAGAAATGTTCAAATCTTCCACTAGATATAACTATTAATATATGTGTATCTACTATAAATTCTTGCACAGTCAAACCAGAGGAAAAAATAATTAAAAAATAAACCTGAAGAAGCCATACTTCATCAAAACATCTTAGAGAATACTGCCACAATAAAGGAGTAGGTCTAAAGAAATTTTGTTAATTGAATTTGGTTTAGCTGCATACAAATGAATCCATTAAACTCAATTAAAAAATTCTGAAGTTAGGTTACATTTCTATTTCCATTACTGTCATGGAAAAACACTCTTGACTTGAGGACTTTCATTTCATTTGACTTATTGGTGGTTAACATAATCCTTTAATTACTGATCTGGGTATTGTGGAACAAAACACATACAATTAAATAGACAACTAGGGTAACAACTTTGCTCCTGGCTTCATAAGCTCAGCTTCAGTTCAGCACTTCTCCTTGCCTTTTTCTAGTCCCTAACTCCCATTTCTCTGCAGTTGGCTCCACCATACACTGCAGTACCTCAGGGTTGTCCCTGCTCTGCAGTCACTCAAGATTCTTGCAGTCTCTCAGACTTTCTCTGGCGTGGATCATCCTCTTTCAAGAGCATGTGTCCAGCTGCATTTCCTGCTAGCAGTGTCTTCTTCCCTGTGTTTCCCATGCTTTCTTCTCTGGTTTCTGCAAAATGTACCTCTTCACATCTCCCTGTGTATCTCCTTTTTAGTCTTTCTTTTTATGTCTCCTACTCCCCACAACTATTATTATTTCTTAATTTGTTTGAACAATTCTTGTTTGAACAATGGTGCCATGTGCTCCTCATATTGATGTTTTGGTGTGTAGTGGACTGTTTATACCTGTTGCAAAGTGAGCTGGACCTGGCTTGACTGTCCCAGAGCAGTTCCTGACCACCTCCCACACAGGGTATCCTACAGTGCTTGATACCCAAACCCTGCCTAATAGTTGCTTGTTTGGGACGAAAAAAGCCATTGTGTTTGTAAATAAAAGAAGAGAAGTATTAATCTGCACTGAAATTATCAGGAAATTGAATATTTCCTGATTACAGATGCAGGTCTGTCCTGGAACATCAGTTCTGACATCACTGAAAAGGTTGTTTATTAATGACCTTCATTTAAATAATTTTCTCTTTCTAGATTTTTCTATTAACCTCTGAGGAAGGTTACGTAAGAAAGAAGAAACCAAAGCATTTTGTAGCATAGCATCCTTGCATCTTTCAGCTGTATTTTGAACAAATTTCAAGGCAAACCTTCCCAAAGGCCTTTCTACAGGTGTATTTATTACCAGGCCTTAAAACAGTTGATATGATGCATAATTTTTATCAAACATGAAAGATTTTCAAATTAATTAGACAGCTGATTAGTTGGTAAGCCTGTTTGTCATCGCTATCACCCCCAACATTTTTCACTGCATAACTGATAAGTTAAATACCTAATTACACTGAAAGTTAATTGGTTTTTAATAGAGCATCTGCTGAAAAAAAAAAAAAAGGTGTAAGCTCTGAGTTACATGCCAATCAAAATGTAATACAGTTTTTAACTAGAGAAGATTAGCACATTCCACTTCATAAGGTTTGAACCTGCCTTCCTCCTCTCTGAGAGTTACTTGAAGAGATAAAATTCTTGGCCAAGAGTACACAGTGTGGAATAAGATGCTTTACTTCTTTCTGCCAGAACATTTTCTTTAACTTCAGTCGAATTTTGCATGAGGGTAAGGTGGTAAAGAATATTCTAAAGCAATTTATTACATAAAGATTGCTTACTTTGGTACACCTTGAGGAAAATATATCAGTTCAACAAGAAAATGGGGAAATGGGAAAATTAATTGCTTATAACTTGAAACAAAATATAAAAAACCTATGTTAAATCTGTATTTCTAGTTTCCGCTAAAATGAAAAAAAAATAAGTGTAAGGCATTTTTTTTAGTGAGGAATAAAATGCAGATTGAATAGCATTATTCTCTAGGAATAAGAGGCATTAGTCGTGAGCAGCATTTTTTCAATAACTTTCCAAAACTATTACAAACCCTGGGAAAAGATAGAAGGAATTCTATGCACCTAAAATATTCTGAACCACAAAATTTGCAATACTTATAAGACCTTAAATTTATGATAAAATTCATGTAACAATTAATTTCATTAGGTACAGGTTTTAAAAAGCACACTTTCTTATATTGGGCTGCATTTCATTGAAACATGGAATATAATTCCACCATACAATAAGGGCATTAGGGTTAAAGAACTTCATACTTAGACTGTAAATCTGAACATCAATTACCCTGTAGGAGCATTTGTTTCCTTCATTTGATTTCTGGATCTGCACTCATACAAACACACTTTAAATCTACTGACTGCTCTATCCATACATCTATCCATAGTACAAAAGCTTAAAAATTCTGCATGCTCATATACATAAATTCTGTTTTACTCCTGCATTACCAGTTCTAAACTCTTCTTTAAGGTTCTGTCTGGATCACTGCTTTTGCTCTTTTCACTCTTCCTTTACATTCAAGAGCCCTATTTTTTCAGTTTCCTTAACTACGGCTGTTCAAAGATTTAAAAAATGTCTTCTTACCCTGATCGGTCTTCATAAAACCAAAATGTTAACTTTACGCGTTATAACATCAGTACTGCTCTTCTATCTAATGCCAGCCCAAGATAGACTTGGTACTTTTGATGTTACCTTACGTTACAGTTAAATGGGAAAGATTTTTTTGATGAATTTTTTATCATATCATCACACAGTTCAAAATACGAGGGACTGCCCCCCGCCCCGCCGGGGCTGCTCTGGGGAGGGGTTGTCTCCCAGCACTTGGTACCCTGGGAGAAAGAGGGGCGGGGGCCGGAAGGGAAGCACCACGAGAACTCAGGAGAGAGAGGAGAAAACCCTCCAGCACTTCCAGGGCTGGCTCTCTTAGCAGCTGGGTTGTGCTCCCTGGAGCCTTTTCCCCGGGGACCGATCTGCCTCATCAGTGGCTCTTCGCCGCGGCAGCCTGCCATCAGCTGCCTGAGGGGTGCAAGCACCGCTCCCAGCCGCACCAAAAGCCTGGGAATTTCCTTCCGGGGAGCTGCACGGGGCACTACCATCAAGTGGCTCGTAATCACGCGGTCCCAGAGCCGAGACGGTGCCGTCATTGTGGTGTCACATGGTTTGCTCCGTCGGGATCCGCGGAGCCGTCTCGGTGGGATAGGACCCTTCTTTCTTCGAATGAAAAACTCTTCCAGCTTTTCCTCGTTTTAACCAAGAGGTTGGGGGTGGCTAGGCAACATTTTTCTGCTATTGTTTGGCTTTGTTTTGTTTTGTTCTCAGGATTTTTTTTTTTTTTTTTAGTAAAATTGTTATCTTTTTCCTCTTTAATTCGGACTCTTAATAATTTTAAAAATTGACAATATTTGGGGGAAAAGAAATAAACAAAAGAGAAGAACGGCTTCATCTCATTAGAGGTCCCACCTCCTGAACATATAGTCATTAAACCAAGACATCTTGCTGAAAAAAATCTGTTTTCCTGAAAGCTTTCACACAATGTCAAATATCCCTGATTAGTCAAAGTTTAACAAACCTTTAAATATTTTACATGCTTATACATAATTTTGAAATACATAATATTTTTATTTGTCTAGATGATCTATTCTGCTCAAAAGAAAAAAAAAGTTGTAGCCTTAAGAATACCCAAGTCTTAAGACACCGAGATATTTTTCCACAACACGTTGAACCGCTCTACTAAAAAAACTTCATCATCTTAGTAGAACTGATATAATAATGTTGAGATGCATGTTCAAATTAATTCTAGTGGTATAGTCAATAATAGTAATAATCAAAAGGACAGAAATGTATTATTGTAACTTAAATAAGTTTTGTAGAATCTCCTGAGCTTTGCTAACGCTACTGATGTTCTTGTCAGATCTCAATTGTCTTAATTGCAATAGTAAGATTCTGATGTTCTGAAAAGGCTCATAGTTTTATGAGTTCATTTTAATGTGTGTGGATAAAAACCTTACATCATAACAGTTGTCTTTTCAGAAAATTAAAAATAAGGCATCAACTTGTTTCTTACAAGCCTTTCCTTGGTTGACCGAATGGTCACCCTTGTTACATAGCAGTAGCCTCCGAGACAACAAATACGAGAGGATAAAGTGCATTTGAGAATACGGGTGATAACAGAGATCCCCAGGGCTATAAACATCAACAAAACCAGGTCAGTATTACTTTTTGTTAAAGGAACATCATCTTGAAAGCTGGGATGATCAGTTTTAGGGCAACAGGAAAAGAACAAAACCTGTATATCCAACATGCATAAACATCCTTATACAGTGAAAACACAAAGGAACAGAGGTACTTCTTTCTTAGGGAAAATTTTGTCCATTCTCAGCAAAATCATTTACTGCTTTTTAATTTTTTTTTTTCTTTCTCGTGCTAGGTATGTATAGCAGAAATGCCGGCATTAAGCCCAAAACCAGAACAGAATGTGTTCAATGGAACCAGAAGGAACTTGTCCTTATCCTTTGAGATCCCCATCAGCAGGTCTCTCTCCCCTTTTTGAGAGAGAAAACATCGCTTCTTGTTTTGCCATTCACTATATTTTACTTCTGCAACTCAGTAACTTTCTTTTCTATGACTGGGATTAGTAAATTATAATGGTAAAATGCAGTGTGTTTTTTTCTTCCATTGTGTGTATATGCGTGTACATATGTATACATGTTTATTTCCTGCTCTATCATAGCCACACAAAGTGTCTGATACTGCAGAGTGAAGTCAGAGTAAATTCAGATGTAACATAGCTATTTGTTAGACTGGTCAGTTAAGATGTTAAAAAGCTTATGAATATCCCTACAAATTCACCAGTTGCCTTAGATTTGGCATATAATTATCATTTTAGCCTGTCTTTACTGAAAGAATACAGCATCTACTGTTTAGATACATGCATTTAATGGCTTAAAGTACACTGTGAAAAGGAACTGAAAACAAGACAGTACTAATCAGTTTGTAGTCAGTTCATAGAGTCATGGAATCACAGAATCACAGAATCATAGAATTATGGAATGATTTGGGTTGGAAGGGACCTTAAAGATCATCCAGTTCCGACTCTCCTGCTACGGGCAGGGTACCTTCCACTAAGGTTATTCAGAGTCCCATCCAGCCCAAATACCTCCAGCAATGGAGAGTCCTACCCTCTATCAGCTCAAGGCCATTCCCCTTGTCCTATTGCCCTCTCCAGCCTTCTTGTAATCTGCCTTTGGATACTGGAAGGTGCTCTGAGGTCTCCCTGGAGCCTTCTCTTCTCCAGATTGAACAGCCGCAACTCGCTCAACCTGTCTTCACAGCAAGGGTGCTCCAGTTTTGTGGCCCTCCTGTGGACTTGTTCCAACAGATCCATGTCTTTCTTGTACACCTAACAGTAGTTGATAGGAATTTAATACGTAAAAGTTTAATACCTAAAAATAGCTCAGAGGAATTTTTTTTCGGCAGCATCTAAGTTTCATCTGTTTTCTAGAATCTACAATTTCAGACTGCAGAAAGGCATTTTCAGAGCCTTGATGACTGGAAGAGCTGGTACCCATGTTAAAATGGCTGAAAAGTACTTATCCTTTTCTTCAGCATTACATCTAGAGGATAATGGTCTGGCTGATTCTTTGTTTAGCCTCTGAATAGTTCAGAAACTCTGCTGTTACACTTCTGGAACCATGGACAGACTCAGAAACACAGCTCAGGGAGCCTACAGGATCAAAGAGACGGGCAGCTTCAGTGAGAGGTGTGAGTATAGTGAGAGGTTATTCATCGACTAAAAGGGAGACAAAAGCATAAAGTTGTTTTCTGATTTCTGTTTCCAGACTCATGGATATGACTTCTATCTCCAGTCCTGTGCTAGACAGCCCAATTCTTTTATGACTTTAGTCTTAATGATACAGTCCTACAGAGGATGCAGAAGCACTTCAGTTTATACCTCACTATAATATCTACATGATGAAGTACCAACATAACTTGATGTGGGCTCAAAGTTATTCGTGTAAAATGTTTTCTTTATGTTGAGAAAGACCACACACTGAAAAAGGTTGCTCAGAGAGGTTGTTGAGCCTCCATCTTTGGTGTTATTCAAAATCCAACTGGACACAGTCTTGAGCAATCTGGTCTAACCTTACTTTAGTAAGGATATTGGTATAGATAATCTCCAAACATCCTTACCTGTTCTGTGATTTTGTGTGGTATTAACAGGGCCTGGTTTAATATGAATTCAGATACACTGGTGTAAACAGAGCAAGAATTGTACCTTCTGCAACTAGGAGAATCTGCAGAATGTCAATGAAATCTTGGCTACTTGAGGGCTTGTGATTTTTTTTCCCATTTGAAAAACTACAATTTGATTTATATAGTGATATGAACTTCACCACATAAACCTTGTTAAAGATTTGTTATTATGTTACTGCACAGTGTCCTCATGAAGACCTCAGACTGCAATTAGAAGAGAAGACTACTGCTGTTGAATCAGTAATTCTCAAAGAAGCTTATTCATTGATTTCAGTCCAGTGAACAAGAATGAAATAATACATCCAACAAATCAGTGTTTGGATATCATTCTAACAAGAAAGAGGCAGTGAGCTGACAGCTTCAGAAGCAGCAGAGTAAACCTTTGAGAACCTTCTGGCTTCAGACCAAACACAACTAATCACAACAGCTGTGCAAATAAACTCGGAAGTCCTGTTTTTCTTGACATCACCTAGTAATCAAGCAATATGACAAAATGAGCATTCAGAACTAAGACATGCTCACTGCTATCAAACCAGCATTTCAAAATAACTGTCAGCTCCCTTATACCAATAAGGCAAGAAAGGGAGATGACATAAGGACAAAGAGTTTTGGGCTTTGCCAGAGCAAGATGGATTTTAGATAATAAACTAGTTAATAGCTACAATATTAAAGTATAAAGTTCTATAATGTTTGGGAGAGGCATTTTGTATATTTTTGAGGATTTGTTTTTGTTCTTTGTTTTACCCTCCAAAATTATGAGCATTATCCATCTTCACCACATGGAACACTGCTCTGGTTTTATGTTTTGAGCCATGACCCCTTAAAATTAAAATTTCTCTCTCAGTTCCAAATTTTTGAAAGAGATATCAACGTATTTTTTTCACTCTTTTTTCTACACAGTGAAATTTAATTTTCTAATCTGAAGAAGAGGACTGGTTGCAGAAAGAGGTGCAAGTGCCTGATGGCAGTTCAAGAAGGATCCAAACCTTCCTACCAGTAGGTGGAGCAAAAATGTCATTAATGTGGAGACAAACTTTGAATTAGGACTCTGTAGTCACCTACAGCAGGTGTTACCATTCTGTTCTGTTTCTTAACTGTTCCATCTAGGAAAACAGCCCAATGTCTCAATCACTTTAAGAGTAAAGAAGGGATTCTGTCTGATACAGTGTTCAGAGGCACAGCAAAGGAAAAAATTGCTCTACCAGTTCCTGCCCTCCTACTTGCTTGTCTTGTCTGAGTATGTAGGCAGAAGGACTGGGGACATGGTTCAGCTCAGCACTGCTGTGATGTATATTCATGGACTTCTGTTTAGCTGGCAGTTTCCTTGCTTGTAGCCCTTAGGTCAGTCTAACAGATAATCTCTTTGTCCTTTAGCTCTTCCTTGTACGCTGCTTCGTTTCCCAGAACACAGTTGTTTCATGCCACATCAGAGATAACAGGCACTCACTGAAAATAAACTCCTTTTCATACACTGGTTTTATTTAGCCAGGAAGGGATGTGCTTATTTTCATGACAAAAACATGCTATAAAATCATATGTCCTTCAAATATATAGTCTTGAATCTGAAGCATCTCAAGTGTGCTAAAATGTTGATAGATTTTTTCATTCAGATAGTCCTCTAGAAGGTATTAGACAGAGTACCTTATACATTAAAAGATCTTGAAAGCACCTTTCAACTTTGTTATGCTTCTGCAAGCTATGGATTAAAAGGAATCAGCATGGGACTTGCTGCACAGACAAGAACACCTACAAAAGTTAATATTTGAACTGAAAACCTTACAATGAAAAGCCTTGTCATCTCTTGACAGAATCATGCCTGCTGTTTCCATCATTAACAACAAAGCACAGCCTTACCTTAAATCACAGCTGAGCACCAGGATGCAAATATGGCCTTTGGAAAGGACCATCAGAGTCTTAAACAAAAGTGCATTTGGATTTTTCTAATCAATCATTAGGAACTTCTTGTTTCTAAAATCAGGTATCTCCAAACTCAAGTATTTCCTGATCAACTTCGACTCTTTTACACCTGGCTCTTCAGAAAATAATATTACTGTGATATTTTGTGTCAATTTTAGGTCAGTTTAGAAAATGCTAATTGGGGGAAATTCATTGAATTTAATAGTACTTTAGTTACTTCATCAGCTATCGTCAGTTTCACCTTACAAAATGAAACACAGGAATTCAGTTTTGTTTCAATTAATTTGGCCTATTAACAAAAAACTACCTTTTCAGATGTCAGAAGTAGAGATTTTCTAACTGAAAGGAATAATACTGAGAGAAACTCATTCAGAATTTTTATTAAATGGTGAAAGCTAAATTATAGTGCTTCTCATTAGAAGAGCAATGAACCTGGTGAAAGGTGTGGAGCATAAGTCTTAGGAGGAGCAGCTGAGGGAGATGGAGTTGTTTAGCCTGGAGAAAAGGAGGCTTAGGGGGGACCTTACTGCTCTCTAAAACCACCTGAAAGGAGGTTGTAGTCAGGTGGATGGCATCTCTTCTCCCAAGTAACAAGTGATACGAAAAGAAGAAACAGCTTGGGAAACAGGGAAGGTTTAGATTGGATATTAGGAAAATTTCTTCACTGAAAGGGTTGTTAAGCACTGGAACAGGCTACCCAGGGAAGCAGTCTAGTCACCATTCTCGGATATATTTAAAAGATGTGGAGATGTGCCACTTGGAGACATGGTTCAGTGGCAGACTTGGCAGTGCTGAGTTAACAGACTTGATGATCTTAGAAGTCTTTTTCAACTTGAATGGTTCTACGATTCTATGTTTGTGAAATTTGGGGTGCCTAAGACAAAAAATCTGAGCTCCATCGAAGTAATGTCCCAGCATAATGCTAGAAATTTACACAATCAAGACAATCTTCAGTTTTTTCAGTTTATTATTTGGAAGCAGTACAGAAGATACTAGATTTTTAAACATGAGCAAGTCGCAAAATACTCAATATATTATATATGTTATGACCATATATAGAAAAAAGGGTGGTCATCAGCAACTGATGCACCTAGACAGGGTATAGAAATGTGTGTCTTCTGTAGCTATTGCCAAAGCACTGACTACCCATCTAATGAGATGGATAAAAGTTAACTGCACTTTTAGATGGAGGCTGACAACTACATTTCAACAGTTTATGATTTAATACCCAAAGAAAACAAGACATATTCAGATCAATGTTCTTTTCCCCTCACCATCATAATTATGTAAAATTATAACCATAAAAAGTTACCCAAATCGGTGTTTTACTGGCAGAACAAATAACAAAAACAACAACAAAAAAACAAACCCACCTCCCCCTGCCCCCCCCCCAAAAAAAAAAGAGAACTTTACAAGATCTCTCCTGTTAAATCACACATTTAAGATACTAAAACTTGCATGCACAAATTTCAAACCCTGGTTCTATAAAGGTTTGTGATAGTTTCTAGAGGTTTAAAAGGATAGTAAAGGGCCCCCAGGCACACTGAGATGAAATAAATGTTAATGTCAGCATTTTGACTTGCAGTGGAGGGGAATGATAGTTCCATAATTTTAACAGCAATTTCATTTCTTATTTTATTTTCCTGTTTCTGTGTCTTGGAAACATATAAATCTCAGCAGTCTATTGCTCCTACTGGCTCAAAATAGCTGCTGACCATAATGCGATATCACTCACTGACCTTTGACAAAGTAGTGACATTTTGCCTTCCTGTTCATAAGCAAGTAGAAAGATTTTAGAGATCTTCTAAATACATCCTATACTCAAACTATTAACATCTCAAGAGATTAACAAAGGATAAAGGAAAATATGAAATAATGATTAATAACTAAAAATGCATAATTCTTTGAAAGAACTGTCTTAATATTTCTTTGAAACCTTACTTGCAGTAAGTGCTAGAAGTGTATTATAGTAAATAGATTCTCTTTATAAGATGTTTTCTTATATTTTTCATAGTTTTCAAAAGAAAAATGTCCAACACTTTTCAAATTTAGCCGTAAGAATGTAAAATATTAGTTTACTAAATACAATTTTAATAAAACAGTTAATACATTTTACTACAGTTAAAATAGTTATTCTAATAATTTTTAACTGTAAATCAATTTTGTTATGAAGTTGGAGAATTTAGCAATATTCTTTTTAATCCCTTTTAAAAGTGCCAAAAAATACCAGAATAATACAAAGACCCAAGAGCTCAACATTTGGAAAAGCAATTTATGCCCCAAACTATAAAACAGTTGCTTGTGGAAGCATATAAAGGACAAGAAGGTCTGTGGGAAAAGCCAACATCAATTTATCAAGGGTAAATCCCATTTGACCAATCTGGTTGATGTCTATGAGGAAATTATTTGCTGAGAACAGAGGAAGTCCCTTACCTTGATTTTAGCAAGGCTTTTGACACAGTATCCCACAACATCCTTCTCGTGGATAACCTGGTGATAAACTGGACAGATGGACCATAGATGGGTGGGTATCTGGCCGAATTGTCAAGCTCAGAATGTGGTGGTTAATGGCTCAAAGTCAAACTGGCAGCTGGTCAGGAGTGGAGTTCCTGAAGGACCAATAATAGATACGATACTGCCATGGGCCACAAAATGGCAGATGAACAGGACACTCTAAATCATCTTTTCACACGCTTATTCTTGGGTTTTTTATGGTTTCTTTCCCTCATAAATAAGATTTTAGCTAAAGAACTGTTGTAGGAATGAAAGTATAACTGTGGCAACTTTGAGATGATCACAATCTAGTAGCCTTGTTGTTTTTTATTTTGGTTTTTTTTGAGAAGAACTAAAGGCATAGCAAGCTCCCAATCTGTTTTTTTTTAACCAAAGCTTGGCTAAATTCACATGAACAGTACAGCAGGCATAGCATATAGTCTTGAGAAAATTCTTTCTAAAAGGCATTTGGAGATCACAATTCCTTGTTAACACTCTCAAAGATTATTACTCAAAAAACTGCTAGGTCTGAATTCAGCTGGGTCAGGAAATCATGCCCATCTATGATTTTAAAACAGTCCAAGGGTGCTGTTCACATAATAACAGTAGACCTAGAGCTTATAACTATTTGTTTTATACCATATTTCAGGGAACTGCCACAGAACAATGAGATTGATTTCTAAAAATGTCAGTACGAAACAGTATCAACAATTTAACATTTGCATCTTCTGTTTTTTTCTTGATGTATTTCTTTTTCATCAAGTGTACTTTAACTTGATGTAATCTCTCAATTCCAATACTTCAAAAAATAAAAAATCATCAGCTGTAAAAGGCTGCAAAAACTTAATGACTTGTTCTTGCCTTAGCATCCTGTCAGAATGTGTGATATCCAAAGGAACTATTTGCACTTACTGCTTGCTTCAAGCAATTAATTTCTCTTCAAGCTCTATGTGTCAATATGAGGGTAAATGCTATATTTCTAAGGTAGATAAATGCTCTCTGACATTAATTACTACTGGTTTTACAGAAAGTTTTGAAATCCTTTAGAAAGTAACTTGATAGTTTTATTTCATTTGTGTATATGATATGACCAAGTCTGACAGAAAACAGATTACTTGTTCAATGTTAAACAGCTTCTAAATTCAGGAAAGTGTGATTTGAATTTAGTCTTAGGACCTCTTTCCATCAATATTTTCACTCCATTATAGGAATATTAATAGTTCACCAGCAGTGATTCAGAATTTCACTTCCATTATTTGCTCTGTGGAGCCCCTTAATGATCTACTTCTGCTTGTCTGCAGTTAGTTAACTTTTATGTTTCTTTAACAGACATTTGTTGTTCACTGTAAAAAGGTTAAAAGAACCTCTATTGAATTTAAAATTTGGTTGCCATGATTTTCTGTAAAGACAATTGCTTCTTTTTTTCCACTGCTTCTTATTCTTTTACAACTTATTCTTCTAGAAATGTATAAAAATTTTGGATTGAGAATTGAACTGAACTCTTGGCTTCACTAAAAATAATTAACATCTTAGTGATATCACTACACATATATTCAGCCGTGTTGGGGTTTTTTGGGCCCCTCCCGGAAACAAACAAGAACCAAACCCTACCCAAGCCAAATAAACAAAACCCACAAAAAACCTACAACAAAAACCAAGTAAACCAAACTTGTTTAAGAGCCTAACTTGATAAATCACACAAGCTCATATTGATGGAGTTTGCAGAAGAACATTTAGGAAGGATAGCTTGGTATTTCTTTGGAAGTGGGGCTCTCCCGTCACAGAAGAGGAAAAAAAATATCAGTAGTTTCTACTTTGAAGAAAACAAACTGTTCTTTGCAGTGATCAGTGCCATTTTTCTGTAACTCGGTATATTTCCTTCAACATACAATTTCAGGACCATACATCCTAAAATACAATACTGTAAGTGAACATTTCAGCCATTGATAAGGATGTTTCGGCTCTAATATTAAGTAAATAAAGTGTGTGAGAGGGCAAGTTGATTAGTGATTCTTGTACAGATGCTTTTTTTTAATTATAAAGTACTGTATTTCCTGAAAAATGTGTTGGAAATAATTTATCTGGCCTTTACTTGTTATGATTGGCTACATGTTTGCCTTGGCCTAGAAGATAAAAACAAAGTACATCAGATACACTAAAAAAACACAAAACCTTATACTGTACTGTATATTTACATCCTGGACACTTGGAATTCTGTCTGTATACTGAAGCACAATTTGTTACATATTTTCTTTTGGCATTACAGCAAATGAGAACCAGTAATATCGGGTATGGAAGATGTCCCTGGAATATTAACTTTCCTTTCACTGGAAAAGAGTCTAGGGTATTACAATGCCAGGGTGAAGTAGTCATGGACAGCATTCTAACATATGATGCCAGATATAGCTTATCACTCAAAACTTACTTCATTATATTCTATTAAATTTTTTTCAAATAGGAACCTCTTGGAAATGGTAAAGTTGTTTTTTGTAGAACCCTGACAGCAAGTCAGAATACTGATTTATAAACCAAATAATATTTATGAAAACTATAAAAACTGTAACTATAAACCAAATAGTTTGGTTTATAACACTGTGAGCCACCTAATCTTCCTCTTTTTCAAGTTTCCCAAACAGTTGGATGGATTTAAATTCATAATTTCATAGTTTGTTTTGTAAAAGCCAGTGTGTTTTTAGAAAGCTATGAAGCATGATGAAATGAATTTAAAATACATAAGGAAGTGTTTCTTTATACAGTAAGTAGTGAACTTCTGGAAAGTGTTGTTGCAGGAAGCTGTGGAGACAGATGTTACTGGCAACTTCATAAAGAATTTGTAGACAATGATTCTATGATAAGATACTTAAGGGAAGAGGCAAGCAAGGATCCTCTAAAATCTTTTTGTGCTCTTTCAGCATCCACAGCGTTGTAGTGGGGAAGAGATGACATAAAATAGGCAGATGGTAAAAAAAATGGAACAGTTCCAAGACATGGCAGGGAGACAGGCTTTGTTCCAACAGCCAAGGTTGCTGTCCAGCACCAGGGGAGAAGGGCATCTGAGCAAGGGATGTTTTTGCTCACCTTGTCTCTCTGTGAGAGGTCAAGGAGTACAGATCATCGATGAACTCTGGCCATACGCACTCAGTCTCACCTTCTTCCAGCTACTCTTGCACATTGGTTCTTCCTCACATGAGTGCAAAGGCTTCACTGTCTCCTACATACTGTTCTGTTGGCAGGACACAATGAAACTGTCATGTTTGGTGAGAAAATGAGTCTGGAGATATTTTTTTTAAATTTTATTTATTCATTTATTTTTACACCAGTTATTACTTTAACAGGTGATTAGTTAAGTGGGAATGGTCAGAGCATTTTCCGTTTGTGCTCATTTTCCTGGAAAAAAACCCAGTGGTCACAACATCCCTGGTGTGTGACTCATGCCATTTCCAAACTTGAAGTCAGAAAACAACATATACAATATGAGTTAGGCCCTTTCCTAAAATTTCAGTTGTAAGGTGCAGGCCCAGCATTTCCTTCCTTCACTAGAAGACATTCTCCATGCTACCATTACAAGCAGACCTGAGCCCGTTGCTGCTCCATCAGAGAATGGCTGGCAAATGAAGTCCAAGATGAGACAAATTTAGCTGAGTAGAGCAACACCCCCTGTGAGTGCTGGGAAGCCCTCCGCCGAGTACCCACACACCCAGCTGAGGCTATCAGTGTGCACAGCCACACGCTCAGGACACACTCAGTCCATTGTCACTACCTGGGTCCAGTTCTTGGAAAGCTGGTAGTCATTGTCTTGGTGAAGGGAACTTCTGTGATATGGAAAACCCCCATGATAATCAGTATCGTGTGTGTACACATCCCTCTTTTTACTCCTTTCTCAGTGCTCTACCAAAGTCACAGAATTCCGTTGCCAGATGGATCCTGATACTGTCCACTCCAACTGTTCAGAGCACTGAGGTGGGGGTGCGAGGAAAGGTTATTTCCAGTCTCTTGGCTTGTCGTAACTTTGGAAAATACATGTCTTGCATTTTTTCCTTCCTTGGCTACTTATAGGCAGCTGCCAGAAGTGCTGCACTTTGCATTTCCCATTGGAACTTTTCCTTGCACTTTTAACCATTTAATCCCTTGGTAGTGTTTTTTCTTTAAAATTTGTTTGAGAGGTTTTGCAGATAAGAATGTCACTTCTGGATTAAAATTCATTGCTCTTCCTTAAAACACATATCACCATCAACAACAACAAAAACAAACAAACAAACAAACAGCCAAAAAAAAACCCAACACACATGATGAGAAAGCAGAATGACAGCTGAAAGTTATTTGGATGGCAACGCCAAAGTTAATTTTTGAAGCCTTCCCTTTAGAATTCTTGTATATTAGTTGGATGCAAATCTATACATCCACTGAAACTGGCTCTACTAAAAGATTAAGTAAGAAATACAAGGCAGGTAAGTCCCTGTGAAATTGTGTGAAACAATATGGAACAGATTCCACCTCCATCCTTTACAGTTAATCTAGATAAAAACCTTTCCCTTAATCCTCAAAAGCTGAATCTGGAAATTCTAAGAGAAACATAGGTGATTAGAGACTCTATTGAAACAGGTCAGTTCAGACTGTCCTATTTAAACAAGTTATAAACCGCTTCTAGGGAAAGTTAGCATAGCTAGGTTGATGGAGCATCTTATGCAGTTTCTACAACTAAACAGGTTAGACTTAATGCTTGATAGTTCCTGAGGCAGCCGTCTTTACACTCAGCAGAGAACTCCAAGAAATGATGCTCATCAAGGGGTAGAGAAATGCAGATAGATATTCCTCATGCCCTGAAGGACAAATGGTACCACAGTCATAGCTCCAGGGTGACAGACAAGCATTCCCAAGAGTCGTTCAAAACAACATACATGGGTCTGGTTTCATCAACTTTATCCTCCCCTGCTGTAAAGGAGAAAGGCTGTTTTTTAATATTCCTATATTAAAACTTAGTGGTATGAGAATATCCATTTTTTTTAATAGACATCAGCAGATAGAGAACTTTAGAGCAGTTAAGCCTGCTTTATGGAAGATTCCTCAGTGAGAAATAATTTTCAAGATATAGGAAACTTCAAAGACCTTTGCACTTTTTGAGAGCAAAAAGCACGTGAGTATTCCAAACTAACACTGCTATGGGAGAAGTCCTCATTGAAGCAATTCCTTAAAACAGCAACTTTGAAGATATGGTCGTGATCTGTTGGAGATAGTCTGATATGATTATCATATAACCTTAGCATCCTCTTCCCAGACCTACAAAAAAGTGCAATTCTGCAAATTCTGGGATTAACAATACTTTCTTTCTACAGACACATACTTTAGTTTGACCATGCTGCTGCTTGCCCAGTAATAGCTTATTTCTCCTATCTCCCCGGGTGCAACTGTCAGTGAAACTTCAATTTTGACACTAGTTCAACATTTAGAGACTGCTATACTTCTTTGTGATTTGGCAGAAATTGCCCAAGAATTTTGACAGTTAAACATATGAAGAAACTTGCTTCTCTAGGGAAGCATCTGAGAGTTCAGGAAACATAAAGCTATTCAATGGTGTACAGAAGATAATTTAACAATTCATTACAGAAAAGTGTTCTTGGTAATAACCTATTCCACATATTTTAACATTCATGTTAGTATCTGATGTGATCAGAAAATGGGACACCTGAGGACCATAGACTGACTGTCCTATTCTAGATTATTTTTCTTCTCTTGAATGCATCTTGGAAGTGCCAGGGTGGTTCAAAGGATAATATTAATTTAATCCAAGAAATTCATACATCTGTGGCTACATTTGGTTCCACTAAGTAAGCCAAAAAGCTGTAGAAGCAGATAAAATTGTTTCTACTTTAAGAATTGAACACCCACCGGTTCATGAAGAGTGGTACCACCTTCCTTGAAAATGATCAGTAAGGACAGATGCAAACTTCAGCTGAGAATCTGTTCCTGCTGCAATCTACTATGTTCTAAATTTAAGGGAAAAAGACTCATGAACACTGGGAAATAAGGTATTATACACTGACTGTATATCTGAAAGATTACTTAATTTTAACTCAGAGTTTAGTGCCTTAGCAAGGGGAAAAATAGAGGTATGAACACTAAGTCCCTTCTTTATACAAGCTAAATGGACATGAACAAAGTCTCTAAATTTAGAGGGATGGGAACATGGTGTGATATGAATGGAAAAACTTGTATCAAATCTTGTGAGACTGAAAATGGTTAATGGATTAAACATTGTTAAGGTCATGGAAGGACTTGGCCCATTAAGGCAAAAAAGTATAAAGAAGCTGTGACTACCAGAGCCCACTCCCTGCCCCAGTGTGCCTCTTGCCTGGAATTTGGACTGTGAATCAAGCCACCTGATAAGATAAAGGTGGTACTATTGTCCAGGTATCTCAGATCTCAGGAGAAGTAAATAAGGCAGGGGGGAGGAGAAGAGTGTATCAGCAGCTGTGAAAATCAGCTCTGGTTGGGGGGAGTCCATAGCCCACAGGCTCATTTGCACACTCTCCCCCTCCTGCTAGAGACTAGACTGTTAATGGTTAATGACTCAAAATACTAGCCCATTTGTGAAGGCTGAGGCCAGGTTTGCACCCTCCAAGGGGGAGTTTACCCTGCAGGGAGAGATGGTGCTTTTTGTCATGGTAATTACCCTCCCTTACACAACCCAAAAGCTTCCCCCTCTCCCTCCCTCCCTCCCTCCCTGGGTAAAGGCCAAAGTGCACTACCTGAGTGGCAGCTGTCCTGTCTTAGAAGGGGTCAAAAACCATTAAACCCTCAAAGCGCCCCGCTAGACCCATTTCTGAGGCCTTCCACCAGAGGACTGCACCTGATCCAAAGGAGATTGTGTAAAAGTTCCTCCATTCAGGGAAGTGAGCGTTCCTAGCCAGCCAGAACATTATGTTAATATAATGAAGTCTGTGTTTTGTGAGACCCTCACCACCGAGAAGGCTAGAAGAAGAGGGCCAATGGGACACAGTTAAGATCCACAGAGGGGATATCTTCTATTTTCTACTTAATCTGTCTCTCTGTGACTCGGTGACTCTCGCCCTCCCTTCCTTTCTTCTCCTATTTCTATCTCTCTCTACCTTATATTTGATGTTAAATAAATTCCATACTATTGACTTCAGGCATATGGTCTCATTTGCACCTTAATTCAGGCAGAAGTATCTCTATAATAATTATAATAACTGGATCTTAACAAAACTTATAACAAAAGATTAATTTAATATGCTTTCCCCATTTCTTACCTTCTGTCACAAGAAAGGATAAATATTGAGCCATTTTATCCGCTCATTAGAATATTTGTCAAGAAAATGAGATATCACAATTTTAAATGACTTATTTCTTACAAAAGTCCTGAACTAATCTACTTTGGCTCTTTATATTCAGTGTTTAATGGGTCAGTAATTCCGTTCCTTCTTTTGTTTGTAGCCCTACTAACCTACCAAGAATGTCTAGCATTTAGCAAAACATCACATTGCCAGGTCAAAGAGGAAACATGTTATAAAATACAATCTTATGTTAAACTTGTAAATATAATATAGCTATAATAAGTAAGCATGTCTTTAATCAAATACAGTCTGTTATACTTACATAAGTAATTCCTTGGAATGAAATTGCAAAAATCTTTAGGAAATTAGAAGAAATAAACATCTGAAAAATATTATCAACATTCAGAAGTATTCAGAGCAATAATGAGCTTTTCAAACAAACCAGAAATTTATGCCAGTATGTATACAAGTGCCTTATATGGGAAAGGATATCAGAGTTTGAAGGGCTGTATATTGGCCTTCTATCTCAGAATGGCTAAATGAAAAATAGAGAAATAAATTTACCCAACAATATTGCAGAATATAAAATTGTGAGGTAGAAAGTGCAGCAGTCCAAGCAAATTACATAGATTTCTCTGATTGAGTACACGCTCAGATTGCTTACTCTAGATTTATTCATCACTTAGGAAGTATCAGAATTAAGATTAGGTTAACTTGGCTTGCTTTTCAGCTCCCATCTGTTACAGTGTTCTGTTTCCCACTGTACTTACATGTAACTAGTCTTGGAGGTGCCAATGATCATTTCAGCATTTAATTTTCCATTGTTTATTGTAGGATATTTAGTTTTATATAATATCTGTGAATGCCAGTTTAATAAATTGCTTGGTTTATTGATATTTCTGTAGGATGAATCATTAAATACCACAGAAAAAACCCACAAAACAAAACACCAAAACACCCACCTCAAAAAAAAACCCAAAACCAAACAAAAAAAACCCGCAAAAAAATTCTCAAACAACCAAACCCAATTACATTGTATCATTAAGACAGACAAAAAGCAAAAATTTTCCATTTTAGATGCCCAAACTGAGACTAGTATGTTTTTTAATATCAGAATCATAACTGACTATTATCAAAGTAAACATTTCCTTGATGGAGTTGCTGTTGACTTCATTTGCAGCTGCATTGCTCATATTGCTGCAAAGAGATTTCATGGACTGAGGAACACAGCAACATCCGTCAGAAATCTGTACATGACAAGATATACAAAAGGAAGGGAAGAATCCAGACCTCTGTAGCAGCCTTTTTCTTAAAAAACAAAACCAAAAAACCAACCAGATATTAAGAACCCAGGAAATTTATGATACAATTCTACAGATAATGTGTGCCTGTTTACCTGAGTAACCTTGCACAGTTTGTTACATGACTTTGAGAAACTGAATACTTTCTCTCAGACATTTACTAAAAATGATCAATAAACAATGTCTTCCATGGACATATTTAGACTAGTCTGAAAGATTAGCCTGACTCATTGACATATAATGATCTTTATCAGGTAATTTAACTTACAAAGAGACTGCCTGACAGAATAACTCTCACCCAGACTTCGCCTGGATAAATATGTTAAAACCCACAGTATTAAAGATATCTCTCCCTTCTCCTCTCTTCTTTCTTTTTAAAAAGCTGTTTAAACTGTTGCCTTGCATGAAGGATCATACATGGCAATGCAGATTCAGTACATACACAACTTAATTTTCGAAAAAGTTATAAAGTAAGACTTTAATAATACTGTTATAACATAGACATGGAACAAAGGAAATTACTTTTTCTTACAGTTACTAACAATTTGCTGAAGTAGCTCATTCAGAGCTTGACAATGCCCGTTGTAAACTCTTTGAGATGAGGACCGTCTTGTTAGTCCTGCTGGAGCAGAACCTTGCTCAACTTTTCAGCTTTTGTATGACAGTGTTTGTTGTCTGTACTATCTGATGTGCTAAGTTTTGTTAGTTCACTTAGAAGTTTTACGGTAAGGTAAGTTTCACTACTCAGATAAAGACACTTCTACAGGTTGTTTCATAAGTCTATATTAATTGGTTTCACAACCATTCAAGATAGTCAGAAGCCAGAAAGAAAACCAAAGCCGTTCCTTGTTTGTATCATTGAAAAGCTAACTTCCAACAGCAACGAGCAACAGGGGACAGCAACAACTTCAGTGAGATTTGCTGTCAGCTATCATTCATACAGTTGTGCTTTGATGTCATTTTATCTTTGTGCTTCCTCCCACAAGACATCTTTTGAAGCCTTGCTAAAGTCTACTTTTACTCATATATGCAATGTATCTCATTTTTATTCCAGTAAAGCCTTTAGCAGCTGGCTATAATCAAGGTTGGTAGCAAAAGAAATATGTTGGAACTAGAATATTGTCCAAGATGATGTCTCACGTCATAAGGCATGTCAACTACTTTAAATGAATGCTCAAAGCATTACTTGAAATCAGATTTTTAACGTGGATCTGCCAATTGAATAAACAAGATAAATTTAGCAAGTTTTGTGTGTGTGTGGTTTTGGTTTGGTTTCTTTTTAAGTACTTCAAAGAAAGCTGATAAAAGTATGATTTAGATTTGTAATTTGTATGGACGTCTCTCTTTTTCTTAAAAATGCAGAGGCTTAAGAGTTTCTGACTCAAAGCTACAAATGCAGACCTGCTCACAACAGTCCCCAGGAAAAACCAGACTTTGAAGTAGGGCAACACATGCAACTTGAAATATACTGGAAGAAAGTGTCTAAAGGCAAAATATAAGCATTTCTGTCTTTTTTTTTTCCCCATATTTGAAGAAGTTTTATGAAATTTAGAGAAGATCATAAAATGACAGATTGTACATAGCTTTTCTCTTCTTCAGTGAAAGTGGGCTAAGAGTACAGCTTAAAATGAGTACCACTAGTGCAATATCTGTGCAATATCTTGAAATACATGGTATTTTGATTGACTGGATCACAAAGGACCTTCTTTTGCCCCAAAATATGGTCATGCTGCTGTAACTTACAGATGACATGTAGATGAAACTGCAACATTGTAGGCCTGACTAGTTGCCAGATGAGTAGTAAACAATAGCATATTAAAGTGACAAGAGTTACTTTGAACTAGTTTATTCAAAGCAAACATTCTGATAATATAATAGAGTAGCACACAATCATGTAGTGAACTGTGCATGGGACAAAAGAAGGATAAATAGTTTTAGGCTCAAGCTCATGAAATTTCTAGCTAAAACACTTCTGAGTTTAGTATGAAGTTGATATTTTAAAAAAATTGTCTACCCTTTCTTTTTCTTTTTTAGACTATGTATTTGCCTCAACAACCTCTTAAAAAACGCAAGTCCATTAACTTCACTAAACTGAGACAAATGCTAAAACCAAAACTGAAACAGGGATCACTAATAAAGGAGAAAAGGTTAATACTTATACATGTATTTCTATCTAGCACTCAGCTGAAACAAAGAACACCACAAAGATAATTCTGACCTGCTGGAAAGTAGCTCTGTGAAGAAAGTGAGGGTTCAAGAGTGTGCCTTGGTGGCCAAGATCAATAGTATCCTGGGATGCTTTAGGAAAACCATTGCCAGCAGATCGAGGGATCCTGCTGCTCTACTCAGACCTGCAGAGGTCACATCTAGGGTGCGGTGTCCAATTCTGGGCTTCTCAGTACCATGGAGACGTGGAGCTCCTGGAGTGGGTTCAGTGGGGAGCAATAAAGATGATTAAAGGACAGGAGCATCTCCCTTACGAGAAAAGGCTGAGAGAGCTGGGCCTTTCAGCCTTGAGAAGAGAAAACTGAGAGAGGACTTTATCAATGTCTGTAAGTATCTGAAGGGAGGGTGTCAAGAGGATGGAGCCAAGCCACCCTCTTGGCACCTTGTGCCAAGAGATAGGACAGGTGGAAGCAGGCAGAAAGTGATGCACAAAAAGATCCACCTGAACATGAGGAAGAACATTGCTTTGTGTACAACCATGCGCTGGAACAGCAGGGCCAGAGAGGTTGTGGAATCTTCCTCACTTGGAAATATTCAAGAATCATCTGGATGCAATCCTGTGCAATGCCCTTTAGGATGACCCTGCTTGAACCAGATGGTCCACTGTAGTCCTATCCAACCTTACCCGTTCTGTGATAATACAAGTATTATAAGTAATTGAATGCAAAAAAAAAAACAAAAACCTTAAGGTACAACTATTATATCAGTAAACCACTGTCATCAATCTCAGTACTTTGTGGGAAGGATCCTCAGTTTTCAAGCTCAACAAAGAACAAATTAAAAAAAAAAAAGACCAACTAGAAATCAATTTTTTTCAAGAAAAAATGTATTTCTTCTGATAGATGCAAAGGCTCAGATATTGTCTAAGAATAGTCTTGCTTAGACCTTCAAGTAGGAACCCAAATCTGTATTTCCACTTGGCAACATGTTCAGAATCCAGTTGCATTCAATATTCACTGGGCTACTTATATTACACAGTTAAGTATTTAAACATCTTGCATTATGAAAAATATAAATGAACATATCATATCGAGGAAGCCAAGAATACAGAGAGATGTCTGAAGTAACATCCCATTAGTGGACCTTGGGGCTTTTCGAGTTCCAGGAATCTTTTTCCTCTTCCAGATTAAGGAGCCCTGTAAAACCTGCCATCACTAATTTCAGGGAGCAAGAGAAATATCACTCCCTGAATCACTTTTGGATGTGTACTAAGGAAAACCATAACACTTATGAGTTTCCGTTTAAAAAGACAAAATCTTAAACTAGTTTCACAGAGTATTAGAACCAGAAATGTAAAGAAATAACTAGAAGAGAGAAAATACTACAGTGTCAAGCAAAAAAATTTAAAAATATTATTTTTTAAAATATAGTGCCTAAAAAAAGTGATCTTGAAAATTAAGGGGTTTTTAAAAACTTGGATACTTTTATAATACAAGATAAAGTGCATAAATTCTTGTATATCATAAACTATAAGAAATAGAAGTAATCACTAAAAAATATACTACAAGTAAAAGAAGAGTTCAAGCAGAAACAACTGACAGCTGTGTCTCTCTAACTGAAACCTTTAGCAATGTATTGAAATAGATTAAAAATTAAAAGAGAAATTAAAGATTACAATATGACTCTAATATCAAAATAGAACCTATCAAAATAGAACATACATTACACAACATTAGTAGGTGGAGGCACATCATTTCAGCTTAAAAGGTTAAGTTCCATTGACATTAAAATACTTCAGTAAGCTTTTAAAGAGCTAAAATAACTATATAATGATACATAGGCTCAATAATACATCCAAGTATAAAATTATATGAGTCTGTGACCAATCAGCTCTTCATACAACTCTTAAAAGCTAACACCAACAACAAACAAGAAAACCCAAAAAAAGCCAAACCAAACCAAAAAAAACCAAACAAAAAAACAACAAATGCACCCTCCCCTCCCTCACAAAGGGATGGCAGATCCTTTAAAAAAAGCTGCAGAAAGCGAGGAATATCAGCCTCTTAAATATTCTTGCCACCTCACTACCTGCCATAGGACTGGCTTTGTATCCACCTTGCTGTGTCTGCTGAAGGGAGTCAACTTTCAAGCCAAAAAGATATAGAAAGCATTTTGAATTTTAATTTCACTATAAGATTAACTGCTGCTGTTGCTTTATTTTCAAGCTCAGCTTTATATGAGAGACAGATTGCTACTTCAATGTGTAAGCTCAAGTTTTCATCGCATAAATACTTCACCAAAAATCTGAACTCACAGAAACAGTTTCCATTAGCTGAACTACTCAAATAGAGACATACTCTTTTCTGTGTCAACAAGATAAAGTCTCACATCATTACTCCTGTTATATTTATGTTTAGATCTTCTCATGTGGCTCCTGTAACCATGACAGGATACATTTGAAAGACTGTCACCTGCTCCATTGAAAGGACTAACCTTTTGTCAGACAAGTACTTCACAGGCTGTTGTGTTTTTCTTCTGCTTGTGTCAGATATATGCTTGACTTGTTCTAATGGAAAATATTACATGTAATTTGTGTGTGTGTGTGTGTGTGTGTGTGTGTGTGTGTGCATACTGTGCAGAAATGCTTTCAAAAGCTGGATACTTTCTAACAAAATAGTGAAAGTTATTCCATTATTGCTAATAAATAGTTAAATGTACTTATATTCCACAGGATGATTATGAGTTTATTTGTTTTTTCTTTTATATGATTAGCACACAGATACTAATAGGAAGAATGAGGAAAAACTTGCCAACTCTCTTTTGGGGAGTATGGAAGAGTGATTTTTATTACTAATATTTTATAATTATTATTATTTTTCTCTGTTCTTTGTACAGTAGAAATAATGCCTAAGTTGCCATAAGATTTTTCAAGACTATGACAGATACAAAACCAGAACCACTACTTGCCTGTAAAAATCTTGTTTTCTTTACTTTAAACTCTAAATTTAAAAAAAAAAAAAAAAATGAAATTCTCTTTTTGCACATACTTCTAAACTGCAGATTATGGACAAAGCAGCTTTCTGCCACCTTATCATGTCAGAATTACTTCCTCTACTCTTCTTTACATCTTAAGCTGCACCATCTCGCAACATAATTTCTTCCAAGTGAGAAACAGACCTGTCACAGATTATTTTCTTTTCCCCTGGCAACTGACCTTATAATGAAGACAATGGAGTTTCAGATCTATTCTTAGTATTGTCAGAGTCCTACCTATACAAGAGTATTCATGCCTTTTTGGCTTTAAGATTTAAAATCCACATAAAAGAAATCAGCTGTAAAAT
Organism: Empidonax traillii; assembly: GCF_003031625.1. Lineage (NCBI taxonomy): Eukaryota > Metazoa > Chordata > Aves > Passeriformes > Tyrannidae > Empidonax > Empidonax traillii. Next base: position 1,824,426 of record NW_020955442.1, read on the forward strand.
GTTAATGAGGCACAGAAGGTTTCATGCAAGAAACATAACATTTTTCTGGAATACATGTGGATATACCTTTGGGTGTATTCATGTTTGTCAGTCACCATGAAAAAATTAACTACATGAACAAAATGAACTGTTATTTGATATAAGAGTTACATACCTATTTACTTTGGACTAAATTATGAGATCTAATTACTGTAGAAAGTATTCAAAGGACCTGGTTCAACTGAAGTACTGGCTGTTCATCCAGGCACAGATACAAGGGAGACAACCATTTTTCCTTGAAGCACATTCATATTTGTATTTTATTTATTTCTCCACTGGAAAGTATAGTCATTAAAATTCAATAATGGGAATAAGTGTCAAAAAAATATAGTCACAAAGTTGAAGCAAACAGTCGGTAAGGTAAGAATAACAAAGCAGGGACATTCCAAAACAAACACACACACACACACACATACAAAATAATCAGCTACAAATGTTAGAATGAACAGCTAAAATTGCCAATTAAGGCCTCAAGGCAAGTACAGCAAGGGTTTAGTTTGTTTGTTTGTTTGGTTGGTTGGTTTTTTTGCTTATATACCACTAAACAAGTCATATAGAGCAATTAAACTCCTTGTATAGAGCTCTTAGATTTTGAAATATATTATTTAGGTAACAACTATCACTTTAACATTGGGAAAGCAGTACATCTCTTAAAAAAGTGCTTTAATAAAGGAGCATCCAAACACTTCCAGTGAAACAGGCAATTCCTAGAAATGTTCATACAATGTTAGTGAGAATTTGCTTTCATACCTATTCTACCAATTACAGAGACTGAACTGATCCAAGTTTATATAACTGAACTACCTGAAAAGTCCAAAAATAAGTCATGGTATGAGTTCCTATCAAACATCTGTACATGGAGGAGAGTAAACATCTGGAAAATGACTGTGTATTATCTTTTCATCCAATTTCCTGAAAGTAAAAGACTGGAAATCACACTTAAACTCCTATGGAAAGAAAAATGGGTACTTTATACTACTTTTAGGGGAGATTGTGAAGCAAGGAGTGGTGGGGGGGAAGGAAGGAAAAAAAAAGAGAGAATGACATGGTTGACAAAAAGCATACCAGTGGTACCCAGAAATCTTCTTACAGTTAGAGAGCAATAATTACATGAACAACAGCTACATATCCAGACTTCAGCATGATAATGTTGCTTGAGACTTGAGATCAGAGCATTCAACCAGGGCATCAGAATAGTAGAGAAACCAAGTCTTTATTACTGAGTTTATTTGAAATTCTCCTCCAATTACCATTTGAAGACTTGATTCATCACCTTTTTGGAGTCAGAGCTCTAATACAGCACAGATTCTTCAAGTCAACAACATGAAAATTTTCATCTGGTATATAAATTTTTGGGTTACTGTGTAAATTTACTACAACTGCAGAGAAATATGGGCCGGGCATGGAATTTCTAGAGAGTTTGTTGTTGATTTGGAAAGGGTATGCTAAATCAAATGAGAAGAAACAGAAGATGGTACAATTTGCAGTACTCTGCATATTCAGTGTGTTTCCAAAGCATTTTGTGTTCTTCAGGCTCCATTCCTTTTCCAAGATACAACCTGATTCTTCCATATAATTTCAACAGCTGTTGTACCACTTTACACTGGACTAATTTAACAGAACGTAGCCAGCTAAAGAGTCAGGAGACTGTACTTTAAAGACTTGTATATCCTTTTAAATGTGAGAAACCACGAGCTGTTTTGAAAGATATAAGTATTGTTTACCAATGGTCTTAAGGTATTTAACACACTGCTTTATCCTGGTTTTGTACAACCTAGAAGTTTTTATGTGTGGATACATACTTTGAAGCAGATTCCCTTCTGAAATACCTTGCTCTAAAGAGAAAGCATATCCACTGAGACTGGAATAAGAATTTTTATAACCTGTTTTCTGTTTCAAAGACACACATCTATGATATAAATCCCCATTTAGCTCAAAGTAAAAATGTGTTATTGAACCAAAGCTTATACAAATTTACAAAATTATACAAAATTATCCTAATTTTATAATAGATTTTAACGGCAAAAGCATAAGTGAAAGCAGGAAATAGTATGAACAAAGACTAGTTATTGATAGACATTTCCACATACTTAAAAAAAAACAACGTGTACGGAACATGTTACATTTCTTGCAACTTATTTTAAAGATGACCAACACCATTCATAACACAAAATTTGGCCAGCAAGCACACTATAAATCTTTTCCACTGTTAAAAAAGTTTGATATTATGTTACTGGATAGGAGAGAGTCAAAATCATCACTCTGACATAAACAAACTTTTCCTTAAAGGCCCATGCTAAAGTAGCTTTGCACAGAATAATTTTCATGAACAGTTACATTGTTAGCATCATTTAAAATGGTATCAACCATTTCCAGAAAATTCTACACTCAAAGTTACACAACAGGAAACTGTACTGTGTATTCAATTTGAATCTTGTTTTATTTGTGTCTTCCTTTATGAAGCCTCAGGTCACATGTGTTGCAGTATTTCTTTCTTTGTGACATCTATGTATGAAAAAATCTCCAGATACAGTGAGTAGTGAGGACTAATCATTGAAAGATATTTTTGTTAGCACTGAGGTTTTTTCAATTCAGAAAATGCCATCTATTTCCTTTTGAGAACATTACATTAATAATTTGCTTCTTCTGTCTGATGTAAAATTATAACTAATTCTGACTGTCAATTAACTTGCCATACATACATGATTTTCCTTTAAAATGCAAAGAAAACTCCCTAGAACAGCAGGATTTCAGACATTATTGGGACCCAATTGAATCAAATACGCTAAAGATATCTGCATTATATTGAAATTTGTCATAAGAAAAGATTTATGAGCTGAAGATATTTAAACTAACTCTAAAAAATATTTTTGGGGTCTGTGACTCCCCTGTATTTATTCTCTTATTAGGGAAATAAGAATTTACATCACCTTTATGCAAAGCCTCAGATATAAAAGGTTAAAAAGGAGAATACAGCAATGATAGCTTTCAAGATATATTACACATCAAAGATATTAGAAGACAATATCAGAAGATTGGTGAAATATTTCAGAATATTTTAAACCCTTTTCCTGCACTACAGAAATTCAGTTTTACCCAGAAATTAGTAGAAAAGAGCATGTGGATTCAATTTTTTTTATTCATTACCTTTCATCTAAGGAGGCAGCTACTTCATGTTTAGCAAAGTACTTGTTTAAGACAAACTGATATTAATGTCCTAAACAACTGAATACCACATTTGCAATTATTTCCCAACTGTGACCTAAGCAGCATTGATGGTTCTCAGGGTTCCACCAGGGGTATTTGAACATTCCTTTCACTGCCCACCCTGCACTTTATGCTGGCAACAGCTCTTTCTTGTTTTCAGTCCTTAAGTTGAATTTAGTTTAAAGCACATCCTGAGGCACATCCTGGAATATATTCCACTTACTATAACATGAAAGAGTATGTAAAATTCTAATGAAGATTATGCGACAAATAAGGTAAAGGGCCATAATTCACAATTTATGTTCTTCCCCTTCAAGAGGAAAATAGTTACTGAGAACATTCATATGCAGATTTACAAATAGAAGCCATTTAATGTTCGTCCTCTGATTTCATGGATTAAATTTTGTCATTAAGAGAAAGCAGTTATAGAAGCAGGAAAGTTGCAAATCTTATTTGTACCTAAATTAAGAAGTATAATAGTTTGCTTCTTAACATGTTCTATGCTTTGCACTTCTCTAGTCTAAGTTTCATGTGTTAGTTACTGCAGACAGTCCTATGTCTGGAGACAAATCATGCTGACTTCCACTCTCACAATAGGAGTACAAGAAAGTGCTTAACTTTCTTGATTAGAAATAAAGTGTCCTTTGCTCTACTTTCCAAGAACTGAAAGGATGACTTCCAGCTATGATTTTCCTCACAGAAAGCACCTACAACAGGTCAACATAAATTAATTTTAAACAAAGTTATTCACTGACTACGAGTTATGCTACGGATAAGTTTCCCTTTTTGTTTGATGTATCCATAGAGACAAATATCAGCTTCTTTAATTTGCTTTAATTGCCTAGGATGAGTATGATTTCCTGGAAAACAGGCAAGGCAATTTTTGTGCTTAAAACAGACATTTCAAAATTGCCTACACTGTGAATTCACACAACTGCCTCTGTAAAGCATTTTAGTTTTGGTTACAGAATAAGAATATAGCTTAAGAATCTTTATTCTGACATTTTTAGATTGCCAGATGTGAAAAACATCTTTAACTGAAATTATGTAAAATGATTTTGGTCCACTCATCACATGCTGAAATACCTACTGGGACACTTCTGAAGATGCATTTTTCCATCTAAAAGGAACGTTCCAGATATATCAATTTCAGAATAACTCACTCAAGTATAATAAATAGTCAGATTTGAAAAGTCTGACAAGAAAACTTACTTGGTTGATAATTACTGATAATAAGCTGATAATTAAGAATAATTATCTTAATTCTTAACATAAGAATTGCAGGTTTATGATAATTTTCACCTTGGTATCAGTTTTTAAAGATTAATCTATGTCTTATTCTTCTGGTCTCATTGGTTGCTTAGGCAAAAAACGACTAAAATGAGAGAATGCCTGAAGCTTTTGTTTTAAATTACTTCCTATTCTATAGATTCAGCTGAGGGATTATCTACCCTAAATTATAGCAAAATCAGTGAACCATAAAATTAGTAGCAGAATGCCACCTCTCACCAAATATTTAAATAAGAGGAGCAAAGAAGAAGCTGTATGGGGAAAGTAAAGTAAAAACAAGCCAAAAGCTGCCTAATTTTGTACTTCATGTTAATAAAGGGAGAATCTTATGGAAGATATTTGATGAAAATGTAGAAGTTACACAATACACTGAAGAAAATAAACATCCAGTGATTGAAAGATAGGAAAAGAAGTAGTTCATGTGCTAAATTTTGTGGAAAGCATTCCTGTTCCATCACACTGAACAAAACCGAAAAGATCTGTAAAAGATTTCTCATTTGGATGTTTTAGACTATAGTTCGATTCTTAAGATATTCATGAAAGATACCTCATTAAATCCCTGCTAAGCACTATGTACATTTTGATTCATTTTACACACAATACTTCCACCCTTTGAATAGCTTATGAACAGCCAGATCCCTGTACAAACTGCAGAAAAAGGTTTTTTGCAGTCCTAGTCTTAACTCTAAACTAAATGAGGGTTTAACAACACATTTAGACTGAGTTTTGGATAAAAAAAGATTGTTGGAGACATTTGGCAGTGAATCCCTCTTCCCAGCAAGGTGAGCTGTAAACACAAGAGGTGACAAATTTTTTTCTGCTCAGCAAAGAAGAATGTTGCAGAAAGCAGAGACCGTTGGTTTTTTGAAAGCACATATGAAGTTTGCTGGATAGAAGAAAGAGAGTTTACCAAAGACTAAGAAAGAAAAGGCAGACCAACAAATTTATGCCTTCAGACTCTTTAACTGAAAAGGAGCTGTTGTGAAGATTTGTGTAAGACTTAGCTTTGATATCCTACCATAACATACCTCAAGAGTAGTTGTATGCCCTCGTCTCTCTTACTATTTTCGGTTCAGACAGAACAACACTCACTGACAAACTTGACTGTCTTCCAATGAAAGTTAAAGTATGCTTAAAATTACATTTTAAGTGAGTTTTTTGGAATACTATCAAAGACCAGAAGAGAATCCAGCCTAGAATTTATTTATGCTTAAATACTGATCCTTATTACTCGTAGCTGAGTATCTTGCAGTACAGATATTTAACACATCTTGACTTACAAAACATCTTCCATCGAACTGTCAACATCCACCCTGGTATTAAGGCTTTACAAAGTAAATTTTAAACCAATTTACTTCTGACTACTGTTTAATAAGTTCCTTGATGAATTAATAAATTAAACCAGAAGATCACATTGTTTCCTTGATTACCACCCCTTTTCCTTCTCTTCTCAGAAGTCTGAGCACATGTTGTTCAATTCACTGATATCTGTGGTTAAATGCTGTAGAAAACAGATGAAAGCAGTTTAGTTAAATCCAAGACAAACTAAAAATAGAAGGTGCTAGCTAGCCAATCTAAACTGCCAACTTTGTTGGAACAATGAAGAGCCACCTACTCTCTCTCAGCCTCTCTTCATAGACCAAGTGATCCAGGTCCCAAACATTTGCCCCAACCCCCTCTCCAGCCCCCAACTCTTTCTAGTTTATTGATATCAATACTATGATATCATTAATGATTCATATTCTCCTCAAAATATTCTTAGAAAGCAGTGCCAAAAGTGAACAGTGCTCTGGATGGAGTCTGTTGAGTGCCAAGTAGAGGGAAATAATAATTTCTCCCATATTTCTCCCATTTATTCACTGGTTTCCTTTTAGTAGAGCCCAGCATACCTTTGACCACTTATGCTGCCAGGGCACACTGCTGGTTTGTTTTCAGCCTGTGTCTACCAAGGCACTAAGACCCTTTTCAACAGAATTGCTCCACAGTCATTCGGTTCCCAGCCTATACTGTTGCAAAGAGCAATTCCTCCCACCAGACTGCATTTTGCATTTGCCATGTTGAAATTCGTGAGGCTCCTCTTAAAACTTATTCTAGCTATGAACAGAGTAAGATCATGAGCCCATGCTTCCATAAGACAGTATCAAGTAATTCCACTCCCAAAAGCAGGCTTCTTACCCCATCTACAAGATAAACAAGGTATTTTGGATATTTATTGCTGTTGTTAGCAGTTACCCTTTCAGAACCAGTCATCTCCCAAATACTGCTCTAAGACATAAATCGTATTTATGAAGTCTTTAGAGCAAGATAGAGAACAGGTGAACAGGGATTTATTTTTGGCAACATATGTCAAACATTTGACTTGTTAATTCACAAGCTTGACAGAGGGTTTGCAGACTGCTGCAAACACCGCATGCTAGCTACCCTCAAAATTTCAAAAGAACACCTTGAATATTTTTAGGAATTGCTTCTCACTCATCATCTCACTCCTCTTTGCAGAAGCCACACAATTCCACTGGAAATAGCCAGTTGTGTGGGGCAGCACTTCAATGCAGAACTTCTGAATATGCAGAGATTAGTATCAAACAATTAAAAGTGCCATGAATGAAATAAAATTTAAAAAAAATCTATTGCCATGACGTCAATCAAGTCTTGAAACTTGAAAAGGGTAGGGGTGAAGATAAGGGCCTTGTCTGGTTGGTCAGTACTTGCGTTCTGCCTGGCTTCACCTTCCCAAACTGCCAGAAGATAACTTCTTTGTTCCAGGTTGAGTGGAATTGAAGATGCAAAATATTCACTATCCAGTGAGATTCGGAGCACTGTATTAACTCTATATTTTTAGCAACTAAACTGTATTTTTTTTTGCATTAATTGCCAGAGCTAATAGTGCAAAACCTGTCTCAAAGGAATAAGTTCATGAACATCTGAATCTGTCACACCAAGGGTGTTTATTTCAGGTGGTTAGTTTTTTAAACAAGAAAGACTGCTTCAAAGAAAACAAAATGTGTGCATAGAAACAACCTTCTTGGCTACCAGAAGCTTCTTTCTGAAGATAATTTTATTTGAAGACATAGACTTATTGCCAAAGTGTCTTTAGGAAAAGAGACTCAATCCCAAAATGCTGAAAGATCAAATTCTTATCAGGACTGTATAAAAACCACATGCCATCATATACTATATATTTAGGGGTTTAAAATAATATGTCATTTTGAAAATAAGTAATCCTAAACATTGTTTATTCACATAAATAACTTTAAAATAGGGAACATAATGATTAAATTTGGTTGAGGTCACCTGCAATAAATTATACCTATCCCCAAAATACACTAGCATGATTAAAATACATTTGAAGTATGTGTATGAGGACCAGAGGACAACAGAACAGATGCATTTATCATAAAGACAGAAACAAACCAGAGGGGGCATCTTAAAAAGGCTATCTGAAAAATCTCTTACAGGACATTAGACAAATGGCGAGTTCACAGTTAGGAAGTTATCTTTGGTTTGTTTTTTTTTTTTCATCAGACATATCTTGTACATCTTACATTAAAACAAACACTCTCCGCTAGCATGGCCCAATCCCTGAAGGCTGCCTTCTTTCAAGAAACAAAGAAAGGTGAAAATACTTTAGAACACCAAGTGATTTCATTTAATAAACCATCATGCTTCCATATCAAAGCACATTCTTCTAAACAGAAAAGAAAGAGGATAAAAAAATCTCCAGGTAAATTCAAAATATCCAACAATGTCTGAGAGATCTATCCTATTTTAGTATTTTAGCTGTTATGGTGACTTTCCCTCTTTTCCGGCATCAAAACATAACACACATAAAAAGCACGCTCAACTCAGATCAGTCTTGATCTGCAGCACCATGTGTTAGAAGAACCCACAGCTTCTCCTCTTTGAGCTCTTCATATTCTTTCAAAAGCCTGAAATATCTATGAGCTCCAAAGTCTTCAGGTTACCTCCCTACCCTCTCACAGCTAATCATGTCCAGCTGTTTCCCCAGCTGAAGGCTGATTGCCCCCACTGCCAGCCATGGAGAGTATTCTGTGTGCTACATCCCATTTTCCTATAAGGACCAGCTCATTCCTAATGAATTAGACTACAAGTATCATTAATTAGAGTTAGTTCAAAATTTATTTTAGGCAATGCATCCATTTTTACTTGGATATTTTTGGCATTCTCTTTATTTAAAATTCTAATGTTACTGTTCAGAATGTTTTCTGGTATTTACGAATTGTAATTGTCTAGCCTTGAAATATGACTTTTACGTAGCTCTAAATTGAGTGCATTCTAGAATATGTTCAGAGGCTTCCCCAATAGTAATCTGCATTTAAAAAAAAAAAAAAAAATTGTTCTTACATCCTTTAGTCAAAAATCGTACTTCATATTTGCTGTTTATTGTTTTTATTGCTTTGGCTTAAATCCAGACAGGTGACAGATATGCTTGCTTACAGCAGCTCTGTCAGCACACTCATCCCAGTGAGGCTGACTGAAAAAAAAAAGCATTTCAGGGACAGTGCTGGCATTAATACTCAGGATTCAGTTTCATGAGCTCCGAGAGCAAGCCTTCAAAAGCTTAAAAGACCTCCAGCAGAAGGACAACTAATAGCAAAAACAGCAGGAGACCCAACTATTACCTTCTGTTCTGGCCCAGAGGCTCTGAAGAGATTCACATTTCGTTGTTCCAGAGCAGGAAAAAAAAAATAGGGAAGATAAGGAGAACAAACTGGGAACTACTTTCTTTGATGCTTCTCAGCTCAGAGAAACAGTGAAGACATGAAAAGCAAAATCCAATTATATATTTTTCTAGCATGTGATGACCACAGCACAACAAACTGAGCAGAGAACAAAAACTCTGATGTGAACATTAAAACAGGCATGAATCAAATACAGCCTGTTTCTTTTTGTTTCATAGATATATTGTTCCACATCTATGTACACAAATGTGCACAGCACCTAAAATACATTTACATATAGAGATGAAAGATATAATGCTAGTTTGGAAAGGATTTCTTACAGTTTTTTCTCAGAATATATTAAAATTTTTTTCTTTATTAAATTTTGCCTCTTTACTGAACAGCATAACACTACGTATTGCTGGAATAAGTTTTCTAAATAGATCAGATTGATACTGGTCTTTGGATTAGTATGTTATTAAAATTTGGCCATTGCTCAGTTACTAACAAAAAGAAGACACCCTGATTTTTGGAAATATGTATATTACTAAAAGAATTTCACTGAATATCTCGGACTAACATTAATCAGGGGCTGGATTATTTCTGAAATGTTTTAAATAAATTTTGGCTATTTTTACTTTATTAGGCAATTTTTATTGGAAATCACATAACGCTTTTGCTGTCCCTTGAGGAGGAAATTTTTAAATATGAGATTAATGACTAAAAAATGCACAATAGAAAAAAAGTAAACCAAAGATTTCTTATCTTTCTTTTCCACTTAAAAATACATTTTCATATCATTCAAATTCACTTTAAAGCATATTAGATTTGAATCCACTCTATATTTGCAGTAACCACTCAATATTTTTGCTATTCTATTTTTTGTAAACATAAACTCCTAAATATATGTGGTGCTTGCTATTTTTAAATCTACCTGTCGGGTTCTGAGCTTCTAGGTTATTTTCCTTCTCACCAATATTATTTTCTGCAAACAGTTGAAATTACATGGAATGGGACACCTTCTTGGACTTTGCAGCACAATTTTGAAAATCTTGAGTGGCATGAGCTATCGCTGAGCTACAGGACCAACGTTTTTTCATAGTGATAAGGGACAGATTGCAAAGGCATTCGAATAGCTAAGCTTGAAAATAGGATGCCTTGTGAGATTTTTCAAATCTAGGCTTAAAATTTTTGGAAGCTGCTTAGAAAACTCAGTTATTGCTTACTCCTGTTTTCGTGTATGACCTTGAGCACATTCACTGTGAGTCTCGTGTTCTCTCACTCCCAAGTGGACACGATAATATAACAGCCTCATCTCACATGGTAACTTCAAGAGAAAATAATTCATTGTGAAGTTGACAGGGGCTACTTTCATTGAGGGGGACTTTATCAAGCATATCTGCTTGATAAAGCAGTCATGGAACAAATGAGCCTGAGCACCATACATAGAACAATAATTTTACCTTTTAATTGCATAAAATTGCATAAGGAAAACTAGAAAACTGTAGAGATGTGCTCACAGTACATCTTTGTGTCCTTGCCATGTGTGAATAGTATGTTTCTACAAATTCCTTTCTGAGGAGGTTGCAGGAAGTCAAATGTATTTTAGGTATATATTTTTCAAAATATTAACTTTGTTCTCATTTCAGAGGGCATAGTCATATGTAAAGAACAAACTTCATTTCATTTGTGCTAGCACAGCTGATCAAGTCCAAGGACAAACTTATTTTTCCTGAAAACACAGTAACTCCTGCTTTCTGTTATACAATGTCAGAAAAAAACAGTTATGAATACACTGTTTCTAGGAGATCAGTGTAGAACGTTTTAATTAATTTTCACATCATTGAGGTATGCATCAGTAGAAAACCTAAAATAAACCAAAATAATTTTCACTTCTGCAGAAATAAGTACATCTGTGATCACAGATGTATACTAATCTATAAGTACAGTTACTCTTCTTCTTCAGTTACTGGACATTTTTGTATGTGTGGTGATAGAGAATTGGCACTGCAATGATGTATTTTAAGTCAAGGTGGCATTCAAAGGTTTTTTACATCCTCTTATCTCAAGATATCTTTTGAGATTTTGAACCATTTGCAAAGGAGAAAGTTGGCTTACAGAAACATAAAAAAGTCCACAAATGCTTTGTTATCCCCCTCTGCATGTTCAGCACCTCAGACCTATCATTCCCTACAAATAACTTATTCCTGAGGCTGTTTTGCAAAACTGTTAAAAAAAAAAAAAAAAGTACTCACAAAAGAAAGCTTTAAATGTAATCTAGATAGTGGAAATATCAGTCCAAAGGACAGAAGGATTTGTTTAGTTATAACACACATATGAAACTACAATCTTTCCCACTGTTATTGATGAAAAAAAGGAACAGCACAAAGGCAGTAAAATCCATCAAATCATAGTAAATTCCTAAGTTAGGGCAGCAATATATGTCATAAAATAAGCTGTAGCATGCTTATCAGAGTTTTGACAGTGCATTTAGCACACATTTCAGCACACAGCTCAAACAAATCTCATTGAATTTGTACTTTCACGTATTTCCACAGGTGGACTTTTCTGAAGATTATAATCTGCCTCAGAAAACTTTGTTTCATACTTGCATGATCTAACGGGAATGAACTTCATGAACAAAGTCTGGTGCCTGTGAAAGATTTGTGAGAAAAGTGTCCACTTCCAGGCCAAAGAGCCACCGCTCGTGTGGGATGTGACTCCTGTGGGAGATTCTGGACCCCAAGCTCTTCAGGTCACATCTAAGAGTACAAGCAGAAGCACTTGAAATAGTCTGAAAAATGTCTGCTTGAAATTGTCTTTCATCTGAATTCTATTTATTTCACTTGTTTCTACTTCTCCTTTATCTTCAGAAATAAAGTATGTGCCTTTTAGAAGATCAGAGTAGAAATAAGAAATTCTAAGCAGACAAAAAAAGCAGCAGTGAGGCTGTAGTCCTGTATATGACCATAGACTCATACGTATTTTAATCCTGAGCATATGCTTTGAAATTACTTAATCATGACACCATAAGGTTAAGTCTTAAATGCTTTTGTCCTGACTGTTGTGATTATGCTCGGATGGGAAGTCTTTTAAAAAGCTGCCTGATTGTCATTTCATTGCAAATGCTTCTTTCTATAACCTTTACTTTAGAAATAAACTCATCAGACAAAACACATGATTGTAAGTTAAATCAAGTCTCCAGTTTTATCCTGAATTTACTAGTAAATACAACTGAAAAATACTATTCAATTGCATTGGACTAACTGAGGAATCACAACATATAATTGATGTGTCGATACAGCTGTCTGAGTCCTGTCAAGCCAGGCTGCATTTTAGACATTTGCATCTTGTTCAGAGAAGCAGGAAAGATGCTGATTGCATTTAAGGTTACATTCAAACTGTGTTATTGCTTCAGACTAATAGCCCTGTTAGGCTCTTTGTTTGAAAGCTTTGTTGTTTTCAAGGAAAATACTGTGGGCAAAGAAAGTTGTTTTTACATAGAGAAAGGTAATAGGAAGCTTATTTTGCCCTGTCATTGTATAACCCTGGTTATAGAGAACTACAAAGAATATAAACACATATTTTTAATTAAAATTAAGAAGATCATTACTCTAACTATATAATTGAAATAGAATTTGCATTTTATCATATCAATTTCTATGCTGCAAAGTATGTAATTTTTTGTTGTACTGAAAGTTCATTTCAAGAAATAATTTTTAATAGCATCATCCCTCCACTAGAAAGAGCAATTGGTAGGTATTTCATATCATTTAACTCTGAGAAAATAAATATAAAATGTCTTGTACTTATAAAAGGTTAAACTTAAAATGACGATAATTCAGTTTTGATAGTTAAAGAGCTGATAATAGGAATTCACTTTATCCTTTTAAGAAACTAATTTGTTTGAAAATGGATGCAAATGTCAGGTAGACTAAAAGTATTGAGAGATGGAGAGAATGCAAATAATTTATTTACTGATATTTTGCTTCCAGACAGAAAAATAGGAGAGAACAAGAAATTAACCGTTTTTCTCATCCTATACATACAGATTGCACTAGTTTTTGGGCTCAGTTTTGAAAAGCTGAATATTCTTCTCACTATTCAACGAAGAGCATCATTGTGGTGGTAGACATGGACACAGCTACCATTTTCAGTGAAATGTATGATACACAGTGTGGCCAGAACCTCACCTAGGAGCTCTCAGCATGCTGGATCCATGGACTGCAGGGCCTGCCTGTTTTGGGGAAGCACAAGTTCCCTCTGATGCCTTTTGTGGCTATTCTATCACCACGACACAGCTGCTGTGGAAGCGCTATGGGACTGACTATGCTGCCAGTCCCAGTATTGAATTCAACATGCTTTTTCTAATATTCTGAAGCAATACTCTACTTACAAGGAGAAAATGACACAAGACCCCAAGGAAAGAAAAGGTTGACTGAATGGACTAGAATTTATAGAGAGCTCCTTGCCAGTGATTAGGGTGACACTTCAAGCATTTCTTACTCCTAAATGGCAGTTCTCCACTGCCTTGTCTTAGAGTCTTCTTTAAGCTCCTCACAGAGATCAAATAAAGTTTGTTTGTCAAATCCCTACTTACAAAAACCTGCTTCTATATGAGACCTAAAAGCGAGAATGTGTTAAGCTCTCTAAATCCTGTTAGAAAGATAAACCCCTAAATCTTCTCCACTGTCTCTAGCATCAAGCAATAGCTTTTGCTATTCTCTTTATGCTGTTAAATAATTTGTTATATGTCCATTTCATCTGAAAATGCACTCTTTCCTAACTCTCCCATCCTCAATAAAAATTCATAAATACCGCTATATATTGGTGTCACTTAATTAGTTTTTATTCAATGTGGAAATCCACCTGTACTTTTCCCTATGAGGAGCATGTTCCCTATCAAAATCTGAGGCTAGCATTTATCTCAGTGTACAATATTTCTTATATACACTTACATAAGGATATATTTTTATACTTACATGTAATTATACACTTCTGTTAGTACATACTTATATATATTTATGTCTATGTACTTATATCTCTACTTATATATTTCTTGTTTATACTAATTTCCCACTTCATACATATCATTGCTACAGTCTTTGGAGATTTTAACCTAGAATGGCCATGCAAACTGAACTACATATCAGCAGCTGAGCATATTGAAACCGTGTGAAGTAAAAAGACAAATAACTGATTATTAAAGCAATAGTAAATGATCTTTTGTTGTGCTGATCTAAATGAACTTGTGCCAAAAACATAGTCAGAAATGCACAGGCACACCATTTTTTGCTAACATCCTGCTCATGCAGATATGTACCACATCACAGCTTGTGCACAATCATCTCATTTGAGATTGTGCACAATTTTTTACCTTCATAGTAGAACCACTGAATGAAACTCATGTTTTTTACTGCAATGTAAGCATGTTCTTCGTGGATTGAGGTTTTTTTCCTCTCTTGTTATGTTTCAAGAACAAGCCAGACTGGTTCACAGATGAGGTTTCTAGATATAGTGACACAGAAAAGTGTTGGTCGAACTAGAACTATCTGACCTGGGTGCTTCTGCAGCAAGTGGATTTCCTACCCCCATACTCTACAATGTGAGAAAAAGACCAAGAAATCTGCAAGGAAAAAACAACCTGCAGGAAAAAGAAATTGTTTCAATAAAAAAACTGTAGCAAGGCTGTGAGGGGAAACTGTATTGAGAACTTTTATATCCTTATAGTGCTACAACACTATTACTACTTTAAACTGTATCATTTTTCAAACTGCTGTATAGAAGGAAAGGTATGAGAAGTGCAGAATAAGATTTTCTTTTTCCTTGTGGCAGAACCAGTGCTGTTGTGGTCACATAGTAATGTCACTTGGAGGAAAGGTAGAGGTATACTAATAAAAATAGTTTAACAGGTTATTTCAGTACAGGAGCTCACTGGACATAGCTGTCTACCAGTGGTAATTTTGTCCCTACTTTTCCTCACAAAAAGGAAGTTGTTTTCGAAGGCATGTTATTGATTTGTAAGCAATATAAACATGATTTTGCTCATAAATAAATTTTGAATCCTTATGAAAAGTAAAGGATACGTTATCCTAATACAACAATAGTTAGCTACACTAATTTTCCAAAACCTCATAGTTTCCAAAAGATTAAAATATTACAAGAAATGCTTTTGTTTCAGTAGCATTTTCATGCTTTAAATTACTTGTTTTGAAATAGTTCTGTTTCAGCTTAAAGGTATTTTGAAGTCATAATTCAATTTAGCAGCCAGAAACAGGCAAACAACAATTTAGAACTTGACCAGAGTGAATCCTCCAGACGAAGGTTTGAGAATTTCAGCCCTGTGGGTCTGCCAGCGTTTATAATTGTCAAAAGCCATTTTTAAGTTCTGGGGCAGTTTATAAATTATAAGCTCTGTCTTCTTTAGGACTCCTAGTTCTTGTGTTGTTATTTATCGCCATTAATAGTGTTTTACCAGAATTTATATTTAATTATACAGCAGTACGATGATGTCTGAATAATCACGAACCTTTCATTGCCCTGTTTACAAGGAAACGTAATTACACACTAATATGTTGTTCATTATTAAAACTTCTTTTTCTTTCTTTTCTTTTCTTTTTTTTCCTTTTCCATTCTCCCTGCACTAAATATTTCTTAACTTGAGAGTTACTCCTAACTCTCACTGATCAAACTAATGTTCCATTCAAAATAAATTTAAAGGAGAAATAAAGAAAAAAAAAACTCACGTATTACAGACTAATGGACTCTACTTTTCAAAGGATTTGAAACTCCGTTTTTGTAGTGAAACTAAAAAAAAAGAAGAAAAAAAGGAAAGCTATGCTTTTAAATATATACTTGGATTAAGCAGCATACTTTGAAATAAAAATAATACAAGTATTGTGAGAATTCAAAGTTGACCTCTTTAGATGTTAGACTGATACTGGCATTAAAAATCATGCAGATAGACTTGAAGTTTTGACCATTTTTTCTATATGTGAAATCACATATTTTTTTTAGAAAATACTACTGAGTTTTGAATTTCCTATCTGAGTTTTCATCTGATGTATAATGGTTAAATAAGCATTCCTGTTTCCCTTCCTGGAAAACAACTTTTTAAACCTGACACAAACTGACACTATCATTTATCACTTCTGAGCAATTTATTTAGGAAATATTGCGACCTTTTTAGAACCAGAGTTTTCTTACTAATGTAGTTCTTCCCAGATTGATAATGTTTGACTGTTCATGGACAAAACATGTTAAAAAATTATATGGCTTAGCAAAATCTAAACAACTGACAGAATCATTATGAAAGATCTCTTGAAATATAATAGTTTCATGGAACTATTTAAAAATTAAAAAACCTGTATCTAAAAATTGCTGAAAATGAGGCTATCACCCAGCCATGCCATAATCATGTACCATTCACATAAAATAGGTTTCAGAACTTTTCAAACTTCCAAATTAATAATGCTATACCAGCAGTCTATGGGTTGCAATACAAATTCTCGCAGAAGACAATACAGTCATAGAATGGTTTGTGTTGGAAGAGACATTAAAGTTCATCTAATTCCAACTCCCCTGCCACAGGGGAATTGGAATTTTCTGTAGACCAGTTGCTCAGGACCCCATCCAACCTGGCCTTGAACAACTTATTTAGTTCAGCAGAAAAGTGCTGTGAAAGACATTGAGTCTTTTTAAGTGTTTGTGAGTAACAAGAAGGATGGGAAACAGGAATTGAGTAATTGACCAAACCAGATAGAATGTGATTGAAGAGTCTAGTGGAATTATTAGAAATAGGTTGTCAATAGTCCAATGCTCACTTTCTGGGTTCTCTTAGATATTCCACATGTGAAAATTATAGTGTTTAATATCAATTTACTTATTTGAAATCATCTGATATTGCCTGGGATTTTGATTGAGCAGAATGATGCATTAATACTTAAATGACAATATGACCCCAAATCACACTTAGCAGAGTATAGCAGTGTGTTTATTGGTAACATAAGTTTCAAAAGAAAAAAAAGCAAAATTTTTTAACCTATGAGTTAGAGTGCTAGATTGATCATCTGAATTAAATAGCAAAAGGAAAGAGCCTAAATTTTTTCAAGATGCCATTTGCCTACTAGGGAAAGAACTTAATAGCAGGACAGGAGTCATCTCAAAGGTGGAATATTAAGTCTGGGAGAAGAGTATCTAGGAGTAACATTTACTGTAATCTCAAAAGTGTAGCAGGAAAATTCATACTATTCCCTAATTGCTTATTTACACCACTGCAAACTGCAACCACTCTGTGATTTAGGATTTTGGTTGGTCAGCTGAAGAAGGCAAGGGCTCCCCCAACTGTGCATAAGCTAGGAGTTTGTTTTCTCTGTTGTTATTTTTTGTTTACCTGTGTGATTTGTAACTGCAGCCCTGGAGTGTGTAACTCTCAGACCTGGAGTTTGCTACTTGTCTTAATGGGTTCTGCTGTCTTCAGAGAAGGCACTGCAAATGAATTAACTGTTCCACAGGCTGTTGGGACTGCAGGTCTATCTGCCTGCAGCTGTGAGTCATAGACCCTACAGACCCCGCACAAAAATCCTTTGGAATATTAGAACAGTATTCCAGTAGAATTCAATGTCTCTTATTTATTGAAACACTAAATTTTATGCATAAAAAGAAGTATTGGTAGGCTTGTTTATATTATCTTAGATGATGCTTACAGAAATAGAACTTTCCTCTGTCAATATACTGGAAAGAATTGTACTGCCTTTTATTTACCTTAGTAATTGGATTTGCACTCAAGATTGTGTCTCAAAAAGATGATAAAAGCAATTGAAAAAGATAATTGTGTGTGTCTAGATGGGAGGAAATGAAGGAATTTCCCCACCAAATATTTTCATGTGGCTGATGACAGAAATTCACAGGAGAGAGACACAGGAGAGAGCACAGGTCTGCTTGCTCTACTATCTTTAGGATCCTGATTCCACCTAGTCATTTTTTCTGATCTATATTCATGGGTTTTTCGGAGACCTAGCAGTTATATGTCAGAATGACAGGACTCAGTCTAGTTTCAGGATAAAGCATCAATCTGCTTGTAAGCACCATAGCCTGACCTGACAGAGTTTCAGTGATACTGCGGGCCCTGTGATTCCTGTGAAGAGGGTAATTCTGAGATCAGCTTGCAGTGATGGACAAGACATTCTATCAGAGTTCTTCTCAGATTTTCTTCTCAGAAAGCAAGAACTATCTCAGGTGTACCTGTTGAAGGTATTGCTGTTCTCTGTTTTTCTGAATGTTAACAACACTTTAAGAACTGACTTTATATTTTTTTCCCTTTTTCTACTGCCTAGTCTGTAAACCCTTGCCATTTATTCTATTTTCTGAAGGCAACCATATAAAACAGGGCAGCCATATTCTTCTTCCCAGTAGGAACCTAAAAATATCTTTTCATCTGTATGATCTAGAGATTACTTTGTGGTAGCCAGAACTGAAACATTTTGATGTTTGTGTGTCAGCTGGGGGATGTAGACAAGAGTTTGCTGAATATTTCATGCTTCATCCATCCTAAGGTACTGGCATTGTGCATCATTAACTCCAGATGTACTCCATCACTGAGACTAAAGCAAAATGGAAGAATTCAAGACCTTGAATTTTTATTGCCTATGTAATTCTGAGAATGTCCCATTCTTCCAAAGTACACTGAGTGCTGATTCAAAAAGAAAATAAATTATTCCAAAGATTAAAAGAACATTATACAAAAAATATCAGTGTCATTGTAGGATATGCAGCACGGTTCATAGTACAAACTGCAAATTAGTGTTATCAGCTTAACTTTATTTGTTAAACGGGAGCCCCCGGTGGTCCAGGGGAAAATACACTGCACTGTCACTGCAGAGACCCGGGTTCGATTCCCGGTCGGGGCCCCTCCCCGGGCAGATGGA